>NC_142093.1:28646222-28798145 GCF_054644295.1 Miniopterus natalensis
CTTTATTTTTTTGGGTCGTCAACTATAAACAGTATCTCTTGGCTCTGAACTTTGGATGACCACGATATTAGTGACATATCAGTGATTTGGAATCAGCCATGGTGGGAGTATTTACATCATAGAAATCAACAAATGCAATGAATCAGGGCTTGGTTCATTGTTTTGTTGATTGTCTAGACTTAAGATGTAGAAGGATAAAAGGTTAATAATTCAGTATAAACTTAAAAGTGTGTCTTCTCTGTAGCCGTGACATTGTAAATAACATAAAAAAACTGAGCAGTTCTTGCTGGTTAGTCCAAGCTGGCTCCAGCATGCCACTGCATGGTTTGATCCCAAGCAGCCGGACCACTGTGCCCTTAACCAGTCTTTTATGTGATATTAAGGTATTGCTAGAATATAGCTTTATACCAGTACCGGTGTGGAAACACTCAGCATGCAAGATACGTTGTATTTCTTTATTTTTAGAAATCACATTCATTCTCATTAGATGCACCACTCATCAAAGTTGTTGATGAGGGACCACTACTCAACCATGGATTTACAGGGCCTTGCACAGGTCAGCAACATGGCAGTGGACCCTGGTGGCCCGTCCACATTGCTCTCACTTGTATTCATTCCCATTCAGTCCACCAGGAAGGTGGGGTGCTCTCTGTGGCATCAGATGAGATCTCTCTCAGTGGTGGTACCCCAGGGCCAGCTGTAGGTCTAGGGACCAGGCAGGACCAGAACGCTGGCATCCCCACCCGAGGCCTCACTACCTCCAGGCCACCTTGTTCAAATAAAGCGTTCCCGTGCCTTTTCACCAGGAAAGCAACGGCCTTCCCCGCTGTCCTCAGAAAGTCCAGCCTCATCGCCTTGATGTACTTAAACCTCCCACAGTGGGAAGGTTCTCTCAGGGTTATCTTCAGGGAAAGGAGGGAGAAGACTTTCTCATACTTTCCTGGTGAGACTATTAAAAAACCAGAAAACTAACATACAAAGTTATTACTGAAAGAATCACTGAAGTAACCTCGGCAAAAATGAAATGAGGCTTTTAAAGGTGAAGTGAGAAGCATGAACATTTTTTTTTAATTCTCACATGAGGATATTTTTTCCATTACTTTTCAGAGAGAGTGGAAGGGGGAGAGTGAGAGAAACATCGATGTGAGAGACACACATCAATTGGTTGCCTCCCACTAGAGCCCTGACTGGGGCGGAGCCTGCAGCCGAGGTACATGTCCTAGACCAGATCGAACCCGGGACCCTTCAATCTGAGGGCCGATGCTCTAATCACTGAGCAACTGGCCAGGGCGAATCATGAACATTTTTAAATGCTGCATTCAGAACAAGTAACTCACATATAATTTTTTGCCTTCAGGAATCAAGCATGATTAGTGTTGATTAGTGTTTTTTGTTTAACCTCATAAAGTCATAAACAAGGCTGTCTCTTTCCACGAGCCTATTAATTCTCATCTCCCCACACAACATATTTGGAAATCTTCATGATTGCATCCGACATCAGAAAGACATGTTTTTGCCCTCCTGGCATCCTGGAGAAACAAATCAATTCCTTCTCCTAGCAGGGTGATGAAAATCCTTCTCTGCAGTGCTTTCTATTGCTATGGTAACAGAGGATGGGATTTCCCAATGGAACTAGATTTATATATTCACGGAGAAAAGTGGCTCTTCAAAAGCTTGATCCCTTGTTTGTAGCCATGTGTACAATACAATCACTGCAATAAACCGAGTACCGCAGGGATCTAGAATTACACCAAACCTCATGTAGCTGTGGAATGAGACCTCCATTGTACTGAGACCCTCAGTGAAAGGGAGTTGATTTTGAAAGTTTTAATATTAAGACGTTGCTGTTGTGACTATAATGCAGGTTTTCTTAGAAAAGCAGAGATTTGGATTTATGGACTTTCAAATGGAAGGTAGACTTAAACTATAAATAAGTAGTGTCAATACTTCCAGGCACAGAAAGACTCACATGTTATGATGTGGTAAAGGAGATGAAGGGAAGCCCAGAGTAGAACAGATATTTTGTGCAATCGCGGTACTTTCCATTTCTGTAATTTTCTCCAAGGAAGGACACAATAATTGGTCATTTCTCATGAAATCTCATCAGAAGGAATTCAGGGGTCATGATTCTTCCCACCAGAGCCCCTTGATAAGGGACCCCCTCTCTTTTAATCTGTTGGTTGCTCTGATGGCATTACCGTAGAGTAGCTTCTTCGGCTCAGGGCACCTCTGTGGAAGGAGCAAAGAACAATTTTGAAGTATGCAGCAGGGGGTGGATTTGGTTTTATATACATCTAAATGACAGGTATGAAAATATGCTTCTGAACTAAAATTTCAAAAGGTGTTTTGGGATTAGACAAAAACAGACCCTGCTCAAAATGACTTTTTATGAAATTCTTGAATTTCTAAATGAAGAGATGTGGGGAAAAGGGAATAGATACTTTGATGGTAGCGTCAAACCTGCTTGTTAAATAAGTGTTTCAGCAACGGCCCCATCACTGATCCCTTACATTATACTCCTGCAAATCCAGTGATTAAAGTCGGTCACGTTTTATTTGCCCCTCTCTTATGAGGTGTAAAAAGTGCTGTTGCAATGATATGACAAATTTATAGTTAACGTAAATGCCCTTTGGCTGTGCTGTAGAAGGTACATGGATGCTTTATTGTGTTACCCAAATGAATGGTGCGGAGTTTCTGGGAAGCTGATAGGAAAGTAACAGTTGGCCAAATGAATAAAGGTTGTTTTCTGTTCTCCCTTTTCTTGACGTGGACATGAATAAATAGGAACATTGTGAGTCATTTTAAGCAATTGTGTTGCATGCAAGCCAGAGAAGTGAGGTCAGAGACTCTTGGCTTAGAATTCGAGAAATCGATAATTTTCTTAATGTAGTCAAATGACAAAGGAGGAACATGGGTCAATGTGGTATCATGGGCTGAGAAGAGATGATTTCAAGAACAGCGTAAAGGAACTTCTGGCAACCTCCCCGCCCAAAACAAACAAACAAAACAAAACAAAACAAAAAACAGTTCAAATGTGAACTTTTTCATAAATGTGATAAATTTATGGGCTTTACTATGAATTACAAGAATAACAATAATCAGAGTAAAAATATTTCAAATCCACAATGAGGTGTTTTTAGGTCACTCTGCTAAGTGAATAACTTAGACTGATATTTTGAAGGCCTCTTTAGTTGAAAACTTTTTTCATTTGCCTTTCATTCAGGGAACTGAGAAAAGTCAGGAATCATGAAATCATAGAAAGAATGATGAATTAAGATTTTTTAAAATTCTGGGTGCTTCTGAACCTCAGGGATCTACCAAGTATCTCAAGCATTTTTATTTTTATCTATTTACTTATATTTTTAAATTTATCTTTATTGTTGAAAGTATTACAAATGCTCCCTTCCCCCCCCCCCCGTTGACCCCTCCTCCCCACTCCCGCGCCCCCCCCCCCCCCAGGCCTTCACTGCACTACTTACTGTCTGTGTCCGTGGGGTTTGCACATATGCATGCAAGTTCTTTGGCTAATTTCTTTCCACCCACCCCTTCCCTCTGAGAATCCTGTCTGTTGCATGCTTCCATGTCTCTGAATATATTTTTGATTGTTGCTGTTGCTTGTTTTTTCTTCTGGCGTAAGAAAGGTCTCTGGTCATCCATTTAACTGGGGGACAGGGAAGTGGTTCTGAGGGTCAGTGAGGGAGGACGGCAGCAGGGGTCACCCGGCCTAGGCCGGAGTGCAAGGGGAGCAAACCTCGGCTAAGGCCGTGCTTGGGCCACGGGCCTGGCGTGGGGTGCTGGGGACTCCTGGAAGACCAGCTGCACTCAGCTCCGGGGTACAGGCCGGGGTGGGCCCGTTGGTGAGGAAGAGGTGGCACTAGGTTTGCTGGGACGTCCAGGAAGGGACCACAGTGGCATGAAGGCCACCGTGACACCCTATGGTGCTTGGTGGCTGCAGAATTATGGGGACCACACATGGAGCCCCGAGAGAAGCAGGAAATAGCCTGTTTTTGAAAGATGTGCTACACACACAGAGGCAGTCATGTGTGGGTTGTATCTACCCGATGCCAGTTACACAAATGATGGTGATAAAGAAACTTCTGTCGAGTGCCTTGTGCCAGGTCTTGTGCTAAATGCTCTATATTCATTGCATTACCTATCTGTATAGAGTATCTTCATTTTATAGATGAGGAACCAGAGGCAAAAGAAATCAAGCAATATGTTCAAAGAACTAGAGGTAGTAAGGGGCGGCCAATGTACAAATCCAGGGGCCTGATTCCAGAGCATATACTTTTATTAAAATCATGCTGAAATTGAAAAGAAAAAAAAAACCCTACTTTTGTTACTGTGTAAACAGTCATCTGCTAGTTTTTTTCTCATAGGTAAGGTGCTCCTTTTTGTTTTGTTTTAATTCCCAATACCTAATTTTAGAAAGGCACAACTTCTTTACACAGTGAATTTAAAACATTAGAGTGAGTTCTCAGCTAGGAATTATAATGATACCATTTCTCTCTCTTGACTGCTACATACTCCTAGAAATTCTAGTTGGTATTTGACTAAGTTTTATTTTGATTGGAAAATGCCACACAAGCCACAAGCATAGTAATTAGTAGTTAGGACTCTTGGTGTCACAGTAATCAATGTAAACTAGGCAGTTTCATTTAAAATACCTAATCTATGGCAACAGAAACAGCTCTTGACTCTGGACTCCTCCATGCTTTGAAATCCTAATGAGTATGGTAGCCGGCTTCTGCAAGCAGGTTTCATTAATTCTGAGAAGTGCACTTTCTCCTAGCAACAGCATTTCCCCTAAATTAAAGTCAAAAGCTAATCTGAAAGCTGAATAATATTTTCAAAAATCAGTAAGTAAATATCATGACATAGAACAGTTTTAGAAACATATAGAAGATTTCCCCCCCCAAATTTTATTTACTTATTTATTGTCCATGAGTTCTTTCTTTTTTCTTTTTTTTGCTCAATCCCTCCACTCCCCCAACCCAGCCACCCCGTCCTGACAGCTGTCAGCCTGCGCTCTGTCTCTATTTTGCTTGTTAGTTCATTTTGTTCATTAGATTCCACATATGAGTGAAATCATATGGTGCTTGTCTTGGAGAACATTATGCTAAGTGAAATAAGCCAGTCAGAGAAAGACAAGTAGAAGATTTTCTAATCATAGAATTATAATAGTGTCTCATTTTCAAGGTAATCAAGTGGGTAAAATCAGATGAAATTATTGTTAAATTGTGCTAAGCCTCTCCTTGCCAAAGTTGAACATTTATATTTAGACCAATTGGGTAATTAATTATTTGGGGGAGGGGAGCAGTTCAGCTTTTTCTTGTTAGATGGTGAAAATGAGAACAAATGTGGATAAAAGATGATCAGTTGTTTTCTTAACTGTGTTCAGTAGGAGGCTGTGAAAAGAGACCTTTTTCTTTTTCAGCCTTGCCTTACACCCAGATAAAACTCTTGTTGCAACTGGCCAAGTTGGGAAGGAGCCATATGTGTGTATATGGGATTCCTATAATGTCCAGACAGTGTCTATTCTTAAAGATGTCCATACACATGGAGTCGCCTGCCTGGCTTTCGACTCAGATGGACAGGTATGGATCTTTTTCTATTTTCATTTCCTTTAATATTTTCTCATAAGTCACTTAGAATTATAACACGTGTAGCCTATAGGCTTAGAAAGTCTACCAGCCCTTGCTGTCTCCCTCGGCGGCCTCTTAGAGTCTTCGTCTGTCCGACCCTTTTCCAAGCTTGTGGCCCTGACACCCAGCTCTGAAGAAGCCCATTTTGGTTCCCCAGTCTCACCATCTGGTTGAAAAGCCTCCATAAAGGAAGCCCTGGGCTCAGGCTGCTCAGGCCGGCCCGTCCTGACTCAGCACTTCCACTTTGTCTTCCATCGTTAGCTTCCACCACAACCCTGAGCATCGCCTTGGTTCCCCTTGCTGTCAGCACACTCAGCTCCTAATAATTCACTGAGAAGATTCCCCTCGACTCTTTCCCCTGAGGTCACTTCTGAAGACTTCTTCCTACCCACTTGCCCTCAATTCAAGCAGTCCCTGGGCCATCGTATTTCTTAGTGATTTCACTGCTCTGTAATGTCCTCGGTGTGGCGGGGACAGGCCTGCGCGCCCACGTCTAAGGGACAGGAGCTGGCGAGTGGCTCCCGCAGGCCCCGGCGGGTGCAGAGTGCGCCCGGCCTGGCCTCCCGCACCTTCTCCCATCGGCTTTGGCTTTTGGTTTTCCAGCAAACACCCTTCGTCAAAATCTGCTCTAACGCAGTGATTCCAGCCTGTTTCATCTCAGGCACACAGAAACTAATTACTGAAATTCTGCAGCGCGCCAACAACGGGTTGTTTGGCCGATCTGGCAATAAAAGGGTCATTTTGATTCATTCGCGCTGGACGGCTGTCGTGTTGTTTTACTTGACAGTCGAAGGGGAAGAGGCCAGTGCCCCTGACTAAACAGCCAGGTGTTGCTCATCTTAAACCTTCTTGGGCCCACCTGGCGAAAGCCGCTGTTCTGAAGCGTCCCGAGGGAATGTCCGGGCCCGGGGGTCACCGGCCGCCGTGGCTCCCGCTGCGGGGGCGCCGGGCCCACTCGCTGTCAGCGGGCAGAGTGCCCGGCGGGTTTCCCGGCTCCTGACGCCGTTGCCTCAGGCCCGCCCCACCCCCTGGACAGAGTCCACCCAAACTGAGCGACATTTCGAAAATGACAAATGGCATCGCCTCTCAAGCCACAGAAGGCAATATAAATGCTCCTCAGGTAGCTGTGGGGTCTGTCACTACAAATGAACAAAATAGATGCCTTCTGGCTTTTTCTCCACCAAGAAATGTGGGCTTTGCTTTAGTGTCTCTCTTTATATTAACTGCTTTTTCTATTTAAAAAAAATGAAAAAGAATAAGCTGAATGGAATTCACCCACTTGGAATTTTCTTATATGGATAAAAATACAACGATGTCTTAAAATCATTTCCGTTGCTGGAACACTTAATTAAAAATTACAGCAAAGGCCTCCTTTCTGAAGGGCACACTTTAAAACCTCCAACTACGTATTTTTAATTCTAAATATTCCTAATGGAAGCTATCTGTAGTGAAGAAACCTGAATAATCTCCACATAATAACAGGTGTACATTTAGCCGTATGTGGCTGTCTGTCATTCCATCCACATGCACACTTACACACACAAACATACTTGATGAAATACATAAGCTCAGGTACTCTTATACTTGGGTAATACTATATTTTTAAAATCCTTCGACTTACATTATTTCCCTGATCGACACGAAAGTCCTACTATGTAAATAGAACAAATATTTTACATTCATTGTACAGATGGGAAAGCTGAGATTTAAGGAGGTTAATTAATTTGTTGTGGTCTTATGTCTAGCTACCCACAAAGTCAAAAGAGAAGCCAAATATACTTACTTCCGGTCCAGACCTCCATCTGTTACACAAGTGCTGTTTTCCTTGGAAGTTGTACCCTGCTAGGACCTCTGATTTTGGTGTTCCTAATATGTGTTTGGATACTTTTGAAGCTGTGTATACACATGTTAAATTTTCCTTTCCCTTTGAGGACAAATTCTGTTATGAACCCGAAGAATTTGGACCGGGTGATGGAGTGCCAGTTTACTTTTACTAAAACTATGCTTTTTTTAGTCACTTGAGATGTTTGTGAAATCATGGAAATTAAGAAGAATGAAAATAATGTTTATTTCTGGGATTTCTCCTCCATGTGTTTGCCAAACCCTTTAATTTTAGCAGTTTATTGAGGCTTTCAGACTATAAAATCCTAGGCTCTCTTAAATCTCACATTAAGATCTTAAATTTAAAAATGAGATTTAAACCCTGCCTTCAAGTTCTGTTCCTGTGATCTCCACTGATTAATCAGAGATTCATGAGATTTGTGCACATGTATTTCCTATGTTTAAGAATGACAAATGGGTTGCAATGGATAGGTTTTTGAAATTTCAGTATATGCTTTGGATTTAAGATGGATCTTGAGAAATGATTTTTTTCCCCCTGAGAAGCTCAAAGCTTGACTCCAAAGTAGGTAATTAGTAGCCATTTGTTGAAAGAAGGCATGGATAATGGGAAATGTTGCCATCATTTTTAGGTACTAAATTATTGTTCTGATTCTCAGCGTTTAGCCTCTGTGGGGTTGGATGCCAAAAACACGGTCTGCATTTGGGACTGGAGGAAGGGAAAACTTCTGGCTTCTGCCACGGGCCACTCTGACCGGGTAAGACGACCGTTTTGGATCAAGCCATGTAGGCTGCATAACTGTGGGGGAGTTGTGCTAGAGTTTCTCAAAGTTTGTAATACTTTTAAAGTAAATTTTCCTCGTGTATATTTTCCCTACATATTCACCTTAAAAACTTAGCATTTTTCAAAATTAATTTAGGATTAATAGCTATGTTGGCACCTCTTTTGATGATCGGATGCTTTAAGTTGTTACTGCTTTTCATAGTTTCCTCGTAAAATCAATATAGAATTGAATTTGAAATTATATGCAAAGTTTAGATGTATTCATTTAGAAATGGAAATAGTTGTTAGAAATTATTCACAAAATAATTCACTTGCATAATTAAAATAATTTGGCTGCTTTACTGTCTTGATTTTCTAATTAAAAAATAATGAATTAGAAAAAAAATGATTTGCATGATTGTCTTACGTTGATTCCTAGTTGTTTTTTATTTCTGCCCAATTATGTGCCCATGCAGAATGAGGCCTTAATTAAATGTTAAATTCGCTGTCTCCTGCTTTGTGTGAACTCTAAAAATATTATTTATATTAATAGTATAGTCATCTATGGAGAATTGTGGTATTAAGGGAACCCAATAGTTATTGTCACACATTTGGGCAAATTGTACTCAAGGATTAAGTTCTCAGAAGGTCCAGGAGTGACCAGCGTGGAACTTGAGTGTTGGAAGAAGCGTGGCATCCCTTGGCCCAATGGTTCCCAGCCCTGGTGACACATTAAAATACTCTTAAGGTGATGTTACAACATAGTAATGCTTGGGCTCTACCCCCAGGTGTTGGTATTAACTTATTGGTATTTAATTGGTGTTAACTTAGCACTTAATGAACAGGTTGAAAATATTTGCAATACTAACATTTTGGATGTTACTGCTTCTGTTTATGCTGTGATCCCATTGTATCTTATAAAGTAAATTGAATTGGATTGTGTCAATACATGAATTTCCTGTTGCTTTGTTACTGTATTGTACACTTTCCAGTTAGGAATAGATTGTAAGAAGTGCAATGCTACTCTAGTGAGAACTCTGTAGTTTTAACAGCCTAGAATGTTTTAATGAAACACTGTTCTTTTAGAACATTGTCTTCCCAGACCCCATAATTCGTATCACACCCAGTTTTGTTCTTTATTACTGATGCTAACATGAATGACTATTGGCTGCTTGTGGGCAAACACATATCTTCAAGATTATTTTAGTGGCCAAAATACTTAATCCCCAGAGCTCATTGGTATAATGAGTGCTTTGTAGCCTGCTAAATGATCATACATACCTTATCTTAATTGACCTCATAGCAAAACTGAGGTGTCATTCCTTTTAGAGAAGATGAGGTTAAAGTTAGAGATGCAAAGGCTTGCCTGAGCTTGCATAGCTAAAATGGGAACTTGGGCCTCATTGGTACTTGGACCAAGTATCTTTCTTCAGTGCTCTTTCTGTGGTCCATAAGTGTTCCTTTCTACCTGACTGCAGGTGATAGGCCCTCCTCCTTCCTATGTGATGAGAAGTTAGCAGCCTAAGTGCTTTCTGGTCTAGACTCTGGCCCTGGCAATTGGTTCTTCTTTCTATTAGAGCTTCACAGAACGTGGTCCATGGACCACCTGCATCAGAATCTCCTGAGGTCTATTTAAAAGTGCAGGTGCCCAGACCCAATTTCAGACCCACTAAATCAGATTCTCCAATTGCCATGGGTGATTTGACCCTACAGGGTGACAGTCTTCTCTTCCCTGTCCCCCAAATAGAAACAGAACTGCCTGGAAGCTGCCTGCTTCCAGGAATAATATTAGCAAATATGTTTTCAGTTCCTTGGAAAACTGAAAATACAATAGTATTTCGGATCAGATTAAAATGATGGTCTGAAGAGCTGTTTTCGGTGGACCGAGTGAGTGCTGGATAGATGTCTCTCCCGTATGTTCAGGAATATTAACTTCCATGGTCACTAGAAACCGTTGGCCACACTGAGTGGTAGTTGACCATTTAACATTTTCCAACTTAAAATGAAGCATTTTATAATTCTTTTTATTTTGTAAAACTATCTCAAAAGTGTTTTATTAGCATTGTGGAGAGCTAGAGGAAATTTGATCAAAAAATTATTCTACATCATCACCATTTGTTTACTTTGCACAAAGTTAAACCTGACAGCGTTTTGTTCTTACCTCTCTAGTCAGGCCTGAGGTAAGTATACATGAGATGATGAGACGTGTTAGCGATTCCCCACTCACCCCTGGAGCCGTCCCCCACTTTCCCGTCTGTGCAGGTAACAGTGCTTCCTGAGTGCCAGGGTAGGGTGTTGGCAGTGGGACTGGTGGTATCTGAAAGAATGCAAACCCGTAAATGACCAACATAGCAACTTTTAATATTTTCTAAACAGATTTTTGATATTTCCTGGGATCCATATCAGCCAAACAGAGTGGTTAGCTGTGGAGTAAAACATATAAAGGTAAAGTAGTTATCTTTTTCAAATTTTTGGTACCTTGTATGAAAAGAAATTTTAGGTGTTTATATATAATTTGGTGCTGAGAAACTGCTCGACTTTGCATTGCTTTCCTTTAAATTTAGAGCCTTCCTTCCTGCTTCTCTGATCTTGAAGGAAGCTAACATAAGGTGTCCTACTGACACCTTAGGGCTTCATAAACATTTTGTAATCCTTGTGCAAAGACCTGATTTTAACCTGAGAATATGTTTGCTGAAATACAGGCACTTTTTGCTCCAGCAGCAGTTGGAGGATCCTTCCTTATGTTTTTACACAGCCCACCTGGAAACCTAGAAAACTCATTAAATTTGATAAACAGTTCAGTTTGTACCATGTGAAGGAATAAAAACTGACCCTATTTTCAATGTGTTTGAAGTTGAGCAATTAAAAGATTAAAACAGAACATTCTGTCTGAGAGGCAAAACTGAAATCCTGTGGGATAAAGGAGAGATCCAAGTGGTTAGAGGAATGGTGTTTCTGGAAGGTGATGCTATTTGACCTGAGCCTTGGTGGGTAGGGAGTTTGGTAGGAAGGGCTTGGAAGGCAGCAGGACCCAGGGGAGGGCTCAGTCAGGAGTTAATAGGAGGCATTGGTCACCCATGGAATTATGGGACCTGGGAGCAGAAAGGTCCTTGGCCCATAACATGTTCAAAGATTATCAATGTTTTTCATCACCAAAGAACTTCTTTTTATTTATTTATTAATTTTTTAAGAACCTCTTTTTAAAACTTTGTTTCCACGAGAACCAATATTTGGAAAGATTTGGGCCACAGAATACACTGTAGCCATTAAATATTTATTACCTTAACAGTTTTTATTAGTCAAAGATATGGATCTGCCAATATGAGTTTCTGATTAGTCTAAAATATGGCAAAGGCACTGAGTTGTTCTTTGAGCCACAAGGACAGAAATACGTGAGCTCAGGCTGAGCCTGATTCCAAGAGGCAGCTGCCTGGGAGTCTGAGAGCCTGATCCGGGAGCCGTCATCCAACCTGCATACTCTACAGTGAGGAAGCCAAGGCCTAGGAGGTTGCAGTGAATGTCGGTTTTATTTCCCTCTGCTTGACTCTGGGAAGGCTATTTAATCTCTCTGAGGCTGAGTTTATTCTTCTAGGGAGGAAAAGGGAGGGGACAGCTACCTCCGGAATTTATTGGTGCATTAAACAGTGTACGGAACCAGTGGGGGCGCAGTAATGTTAACCTCTTTTCCCATTTCCTGGGCTCACAAAAGTGGTGGCACAGATAAGATTTAAACTCTGTCCCTGGCTCCCTGTGTAGAGCTCTTTCCACTGAGAAATTATTTCTTTAATGATTGTACTTGGCTTAACCTCCTGTCCCGCCCCAAACCAGACTATTAAAAATAATAGATTAGCTGCTTAATTGATCGAATTCTCTAGCTTCTCCATTTCTTTGTACCCTTGGTTAACTGTAACTTTTAATCAGTTAAATCTAAAAGCAGAGAAGGGTAAAACTCTGGAACCTCATTTGAAAACACTGAGAGCTGCTTATCCCGTTAGATTTGTTAATTGTGTTTCATCAGATTTAGGCGTTTTTTTCCTAAGCAAAAACAAGCATTTTTTTTTTTTTTTTACCTCAAATGGAAGAATTTGCAAATGCCCACTCAGCCATTCTTTATTAATTTGTTTAGGAAGAAATTCACATCACATTTCAACAGGCTTCCACAAATTATTTTCACTACCTGTATTTTCAACACCTAATTCTAGGATCCCCACTCCTTCCCCCACAGCCGCCCAATAGCAAATGAATGATTCCAGCCACAAGGTGAACGCAAAATCTTTATGCACTCCACGAAAGTATTTTTATGTGAAATGTTTGTAGCCAGGATGAAACTCTTTCTGGTTTTCCAAACAGGCAAATTACAGTGATCTGAAATGCGCGCTGGAAAAACAGTGACAGTTGAGCACTGTCTGCTTGGCTGGTTTCACAGCACATGAGCTTGTCGGGTTTGTGGGCATCGCTGCACCTCCAGCCTCTAGCCACAGGCGGAAGGACCTTGGAGATTACCTGTGCCAGGCGAACTCCAAGGTGACTTCCAGTTCCAAAGAAATTTGCTTTTCAGTCAGTGAGTGGAGACTGGAGAAGAGAGACAACGACTCTTCCTCTGATGTGGATTTAATGATGTGTTGCTACCCGAAACTGTCACTATTTTCCAAACAGGAAAATATTCTCAAGCAGAGATCGTGTCAAAGATTTGCCATTTTCCGGAGCAAATCTCATACCTGTCCTGGCATTACATTTATCTGTGCCCCTTTAGAGAATCATTTGACTATTTGGAATGTTTTATGTCTACATGATACCATCTGACTGGGTAATTTTTATCAGAAACCCTTTGTGTCTGAGGATAATGGTCTCTATTTTTTGTAGTTGTCCATCTAGAAATATTTCAGTAACTCAGACCAGAGGTACACACCCCAAGTTACAGGGACAATAATTACAAAATAAATATTCTCCTTTTCATCTTCACACCTGGGGAGACATAGTGAGGGAAAAAAAGTGTCTGCCACGAACAGCAAGTTCTTTCACATGTGGTACATAGTTATGTCTAATAGGTTGTTCAGGTTCAAAGTTAATACTTAAATGTTAAATATTGTATCAAAGCTTATACCTATCTCCTCCCAGATCCTTTTATTCCTTCCATGTGTACTTTCGTGCCTTTTCATAAAAACAATACCCAAAGAAATGAATCACCCGAGTTGACACTTTCCTCTTTAATGAGAGAAGAATCGTGTATTGTCCCAAAGGGTTGCACACCTGTCTCTCTTCCTCCCCGAGGGCCACCTCCTCCACAGCTGGCTGAGTCCCAGCCTTCCTGGTGGCACAGCCATCCCAGAACTGCTTCTTTTGACGCCCAACTGCTCTGAGAGGATCACCATTGTTTCCTCTCCTGCAGGCACAAAAATATTAGGTTTGTCACTGGTTTTTCCTCACACATTTCCTGTCACCTAGATTTGCCTAATCCTGCTCTCCTGAACCCCAGTGCAATGCCTTCCTCACCACCCATCCATATCCTACTCCTGCTCATCCCAATTAATTCAGCTTGCTCTCTCTCTGAAATCTCTTGCCACTTGTATGTATTCTGAATATGCTGTCTTAAAATGATCTCTTGTTTTATATGTATCTTCATTAGATTTAAAGTTCTCAAGGCAAAGATCAGGATTTCAATATTTTGTCATGTATAACCCCCCTTGAACCCTTACTTTTGGGATAGTAATATATGTCTTAGTCTCTTCTCAAGGGTATTAGGAAGATTAAATAACTAGACATATGTAAAGAGCCACTCCACTATAAGCTGCAAGGGACTATATATATGGCACTAAAGTTATACCATTTCATATATTTTTTAAAAACTATGTCAAAGCAAAATATTTAATTTCTGTATAACCATGGGGCTCTCCCTGCTGCCTTCTATAAAGTAGCTCAAGCTTTGTGCTTATGGTTTCCACATGATAAATTATACCACTAAAACTGAAATGCCTAGTCATTTATTTGGCTCTATGGAAATACAGCTTATATTTAAAAACATATTTCTAAGTAACATTTTTACAGTGAAAATTTATAACATTTTTAGTTAGAAAGAACTTGTTTCCAAATATATTTATACACACCAAAAAAATGCCTAGAAGATATTTCAGTGTGTTAGCAGGAGGTTGTGGATATTTTCAGTTTTCCTCTCTATCTTTCCTGTATTTCTAAACTTCTCTACAATGAACCTGTACTAGTTGTGTAATTTGACAAGACATCAAACAAAAACATGATGATTCACCCACTTTATTCCAACTCTGGGAACAGTGACATTTTGTATTAAATTACCATTTAACAGTTAGCAAAGTCTTGGAATTTTGGAACTTTGAACATTCTGAGTTTTTTTTATGCTGCTAGTTGGCTGAAATGCTTTGCAATTCTCTGCTGCCACAGCAAAACAAATTGTGTGTCCCTAGTTCATCCACAGCAAATTATGTAACTTGTATTGAAACATAAGCAAATAAACACTAATAATGAGATACACTGGAATATTCTATTTTGGGATCTATTTATTTTATCACTTACTTTCTAGTTTTGGACACTATGTGGAAATGCCCTGACTGCAAAAAGAGGGATATTTGGCAAAACAGGGGATCTTCAGACCATCCTTTGCCTTGCGTGTGCCAAAGAAGACATCACCTACTCTGGTGCTCTAAATGGGGACATCTATGTCTGGAAAGGGCTCAATTTAGTCCGCACCATCCAAGGAGCACATAGTGTAAGTACCCCCATGTGGAAATTTCGTGTGATTTATTTAATAAGTTAAGGTCCCAAATCTCTATTTTTCCCCCCATTGCTTTAGGATCGGCCACCTCTGCTGAACACTTTCTAAACATGCCTGAAAGATTTCACAAATTTTTTTGTTTTCCTAAAAGAAATATTTCAAAAGCATCATAGTTTCATTAGCCTTCACCTCAGCCACTGGTTGGCTGAGCAGTGTCGTTAGTCAGCGACAGTAGCTCCACAGAAGACTAGAACCATTTCATCATCAGTTTCTTACCCACCAGCACTGGTCAGACTTTACTGCGCCTGCAGATCTCCTGGAGGTCGTGCTGACGTGCAGATCCTGACTCGGTGGGTCTGGGATGATGTCGCTGCTGCTGACCTGTGGCCCGCACCTTGATTAGCAACGGTGGAGACAACTGTTTTTCCATTGATTAGTAGGGTAGATTTCCCTCGCATCCAGTTCCACATCACAAGCTCTTAAAATGCAAACGGCAGCCACTGACACACTCTGTGTGGATAGTCTGCTCTGCAGGAACAGGGCAGATTGCTTCCAACCATTCTGCTCGATTTTGACACATATTAAAATCGTTGCATTGCTGTGTCTACAGATGAGAAAATGGAGATGATGCCAATGGTAAGGCCTATTGTAGTAAGTGGAAATGCGGTAAAATGTTATAGAGACTTGATGGCCCTTTCCGTATCGCCTCCAAATTGATCCCCTATTACTTATAATAGGAAGAAAAGTCTAAACAACTCTTAGCAAAGAGCTATGAAATGTTAGATCTTTTATTGTTTTATATGGTCAAGACCAATTTTCTTGGCTTTGATTATTGTGAAACAGCTTTTTAAACAATGGAGAGGTCAGTAGTTGTCCTCATTCATAAAAGAGCCGCCTTAGTAACCTAATTTCTCTTTACTCTGGATCTGACGTCAACATTCCTTACCTGTAACACTTTCAAACAGAGCAAATAAAATATTTTCCTGCAGAGAAACATCTTTAAATTATGAAACTACTTCAGGTGTGAAAAAGCATCTTCGGTGACGTTTAAGCTAATACCACTGTAATTTATGTTTTCAGTTAGGCTCAGGTGGTGCCTTCTTGAGCTCATTGAGATGCGTTCATACCTGTAGAAATGTTTATGTTCCCAGGCCACGTATCTTTACTTGATTATTTGGGCAGCAATTTATGTTAAACCCCTCCACTGTTGCATCTTTTCTTTGTAACGATCACTTGTTTGCTTTAACCAAGGAATTCTGAACAGTTTTTTTACAACCTGTCACCAGTTTAGTAATGGCAAAGGAGCTCTTGAACTAGTTTGCTCTGGTGGTTCCTATGATTAATTTTTAATCTAGCTAAAATAAAGGATACTATAAATGGCTGCTTGTTTTATTGTCTGGATTTTAATAGAGAACAAGGGATTTGTTTTTATTTTTGTTTTTATTTTTAATCATCAAGACCCAGCCACGATGGCATTTAGAATGATGGCAGCATTGAGTATTATGTGCCTTAATTAACAGGCTGGGATCTTTAGCATGTATGCCTGTGACGAAGGCTTTGCCACCGGTGGACGTGACGGGTGTATACGATTATGGGATACTGATTTCAAGCCAATAACCAAAATTGATCTCAGGGAGACAGAACAAGGATATAAAGGTAATACATGTATTAATACCTACCCATAACTCTGAGTGTTGAACTCAGCGTGAAGTTCTGTATTTGTATTTGTTTTTCTGTACACATCTTATTCCACAAAGGACTTGACACAATTTACATAAATATGGCAAATACAAGATTAAAAGTATGTTAAAAATAAATGGATGCCCCCTTTTTTAAAATCTACACAAAGGTATCTGTATGTACTGGCAGTGGTCCTGGTGCAAGGATAAACATAATGTTAAAACTACTGAGTGGTGTTCTGGGGAATGGGACCTGCATTGGTAAAAATGGGGAAGTTCTGGACAAGTTGGTGACCCTAAATGTGACCGCACCCGGCCTCTGAAAGTAAATAAACAAGTCTACGGCCATACCACCCTGAATAAGCCCGATCTTGTCTGAAAATAAGTAAACAAATAAATAAGTGATAGAGAAAAACAAGACAAAGAAATCATTTTAAAAAATAGCTTTAAAGTAATAGCTACCATGTTAGTGGAAGTTAAGAGCATGGGTTTCTGGTAGGCAGCCACCATTCTACTTTCTGTCTCTGAATTTGCCTAGTTCAGGGACCTGATGTAAGTAAGTTATACACTATTTGCTCCTTTGTGACTGGCTTATTTCCCTTAGCATAATGTCTTCAAGGTTTACCCATGTCGTAGCATGTGTCAGAATTTCCATTGTTTTTATGATTGAGTAATGTTCCAGTGTATATATCACATTTTGTTTGTTCACCTGTTGATTTACGTTTGGGTTGCTTCCACCTTTTAGTTATTGTGAATAATACTTCAGTGAATATGAGTGTTCGAATATCTCTTTGAGAATGATTTCAATTCCTTTGGCTGTATATCCAGAAGTGGAACTACTGAATCATGTGCTATTTCCCTTTTTGAGGAACTGCCGCACTGTTTTCCGTAGCAGCTGCGCCGTTTTACGTTCCTGTGAGCAGTATGCAAGAGTTCCAGTTTCTCTGCATCTTTGCCAACACTTACTTTCTGGGTTTGTTTTTGTGTGTGTTTTTAATAATAGCTATTCTAATAGGTAGGGAGTGGCATCTCATTTTGGTTTTGATTTGCATTTCCCTAATGATTAGTGATGTTGAACATTTTTCATAAGCTTGTTGGCCATTTGTATTATCTTTGGAGAAATTTCTATTCAAGTCCTTTGCCCACCATAAAATCCATTTTGTCTTTTTGACCATTTGTCGTTGAGTTGTAAGAGTTTTTTACATATTCTGGATATTAACCTCTTATCAGTATATGATTTGCAAATATTTTCTCCCATTCTATAGGTTGCCCTCTCACTCTGTTGTGTCCAGTGCTGCACAACAGTTTTTAATTTTGATGTAGTCCAATATAGCTATTTTCTTTTGTTACCTGTGCTTTTAGTGTCATATCCAAGAAATCATTATCAAATACTATTTCATAAAGCTTTTTCCTTGCATTTTCTTATAAGTGTTTTATAGTTTTAGCTGTTATATTTAAGTCTTTGATTCATTTTGAGTTAATTTTTGTATATGGTATAAAGTAAGGATTCAACTTAATTTTCCCCCCAAATATTTTTATAACTTATTTGGCACAAAAACCTGACATGAACTTATATGAGGCTGTTTATTGTCTTCATCTGTATGAATATTCATACAATTCATTGCAGAAATACTTGCTTTAAAGGTGCTGCCCAGATTCCATTGGATGTATGACGTGAGCCCCAAATTCAAAATTTTCTGAATTCCCAAACATACCTGACCCCAAAGCATTTCAAATATATGGGATGGCCCGACCAGGCGTGGCTCAACTGTTGAGCGTTGCCTAGGATCCAGGAGATCACGGTTCAGTTCCTGGTCAGGACACATGCCCAGGTTGTAGGCTTGATCCCTAGTTGGGGGTGTGCAGGAGGCAGCCAATCAGTGACTCTCTCATCATTGATGTTTCTATCTCTCCCTCCTTTCTCTGAAATCAATAAAGATATATTTTTAAAAAAGATTACATATATATATATATGGGCTGGTGGACCTTCAATACATTTTTTAGTGACTGTCAAATCCTGGAATTTTCAAGCTGGGAGAGATGTTGGGTGTTAGTGTGTGGAATGCTCTCATCCTATAGATTAGCAGAAAGAGGCTCAGGGTCACTGGCATCAAGCTAATGCAGGATTAGGGACTTAACTCAGATCTCACATCAAACTTCATAGCAGTGCATTCTGAGTCTGGTCATTTTTAAAACAAATTTATAAGTCTGGGTAAAATAATGAAGCTTAAATGACTTATAGTAGTAGCAAGAGAAGCCAAAAATGACTTTTAAAGCAAGTCAACGAAAAGAAATTACATCTATGGTGATAAAATACTTTGAATTAATGGCTGTAAATGATTACGTCTGGAGGAATACAGTAATTATTCACATAGTATAAAGTATATCATTCATTTATTTACCCATTCAATATCGGGTATTAAGCATCTATTAAGTGTCAGATAGGTGCTTACAAACCGAATAGGCTCTTCTAAAAAGCATGCTTCAGGCATTGTATTGGAGTCTTTTGTGTGTTTGTTTTAATTTTCAGCACCTATTTGTTGAATCCTCGCTGTGTGTAATGATTATAAGCCCCACATCCTGCGAGGTATCTTGCGCTAGGTCAGGCGGCATTCCCTGTGCCCAGCAGGAGTTAGGAGGCTGAAGTCGCAGAGACGCAAGGTGCCCCTCAGACCTCTCGGCGGCCCCGCTGCCCACGCGCTGGCTGAGCCACCGTCTTGCACGGAGATTACTGCGGCTGCTTCTGTCCCTGCTTCAGCCGTCACTCTCAGAACAGCAGCCAGGGGCACTGTTGGAAATTTATGAGCCAGATCACATTATTCCTCCCCTCAAAACCCTGCAGGGGTTCCCGTTTTCCTCAGAAAAGTCAAAGTTTTCAGGATGGCCTAGCAGCCCCTTCTCTGCTGGGTCAGCCTGCCGTGCTCCAGCTGGGCCCCCAGGGACCAGGAGTTCGTAGAAAGTACCAGGGAAGTGTCCTGATCAGAGCGCCACCTCTCTCCGTGGCTGAGAACCCCTGGTACCGAACATTCAGAGAGCACCTCTCCAATCGGAGAGCAGCCTTGTTCCCGACAGAGACGGAGCAAGCACCTCGATTGTTCTTCTGGTCCCTTGGGTGGTTTCATGAGTCGCCCTCTTTTCCTGAGGGCTTGGGCTTTCTAATGCGTCAGGGTGGAGTTTTCCAGCACGTGGCTGAAGGATCACTGCATTAGAATCGCCTGGGGATTCAGCCCAGAAATCAGAATTTTCAACAATCTGGCTAAAGTCTGAGAACGCACTCGCTGGGGAGCAGCTTGGTGATGGTTCTCAACAAGTGGTTCTCAGCCCTGGGGAGCTGAGGTTCCTGCAGACCCACTGGGAGGAATCGCTGGGTGGGGTCCAGGCATCTGTCTTTTTAAAACACTTTCCATGTAGACTCAGGCACAGTAAGGGGAGGAGCAGCTGCTCTTGGTCTTTTACCATATGTCAGGCCTAGGAACACCAGATTTAAGATCACTAATAAGTACCAACTCCCTCCCTGCTGCCAGACTTCCCTTCTTGGGCCAAATAATTGGGGGAAAAGGCCCTCTTATTCCCAGAATAGTTTGTTCTCTCTTTGTGTGTTGAACCACAGCCTTTCCTTCTGAGAGTCTGCAGTGCTAGCACATCAGAGTGATAACAAATAAGTTATAACACAAGGGGGCATATACAGCAATTTCTTTCCTTTTTTTTTTTGGTTTATTAATCCTCACCTGAGGATATTTTTTAAAGAGAGTGGAAGGGAGGGGAGGGAGGAGGGGAGAGAGAGAGAGAGAGAAAGAGAGAGAAAGATCAATGCGAGAGAGACACAAATTGGTTGCCTCCCGCACATGCCCCGACCAGGGCCGGGGATTGAACCTGCAACTCAGGTATGTGCCCTTGACCAGAATCGAACCCCCAACCCGTCAGTGCTCGGGCCGACACTCTAACCACTGAGCCACACTGGCCAGGGCTGCAGCAATTTCTTCATTGCTCCGGGTTCCAACCCTTCCCAGGGCCAGAATCAGACCACATGTAAAGCAAGTTGTTCTCCACTGAGATATGAATTTAATAAAAAGACCACACAAAGCACCCAAACCTCCTGGTTAAAATAACAACTTGCAGTTACTGGTTAATTTACTATGTGCCAGATACTGGGTGAAGTTTTTAATATATTATTGTATTGAATCCTTAAGCAATGCTAGGAAGTGTGAGGGCTAATATTCTCTCCACTTTACAGATTAGGAAACTGAAGATTTGAAAGGTTAAATAGCTTTCCACGTCACACAGCTGGGAGGGGCTGGGGCTGGGATAGAGATCCAGTCTGTGAACTAGTGGAAAATAAACAGTGTCCTTTAGGTGTGCGTTAATATTCATGATTTTCAAGGACTAGATGTCCCCATGCCCGGGTTTCAGGTGTTGCAGAGAGGGTCAGAAGGGTGCTTTCCCACCCTCCGGATGTAAAAGTGGCCGAGGACTGGTGAGAATTTGCTGAGGGTTAAGTGGGGGGTTGCTGTCTCCCGCCATCTGCTGGCTGCCTGCACCAAGCACAGGCCAGAGCCCCGCGTTTCTCACCCAGTGGCAGAAACCGTGGTATCCAAGATGCGGACACCTTACAAATTCAGCGCAATGCCTTCAGTTCATACTGACAAAGATCTCTGAAGCATGCACGCGCCACTCCCCGGGCCTCTCCAGGACGTGCCCAGAAGACACTGTGCTGTTCTCTTTGTCACTCTTGCGTGCAGAACAGCAGTTGGGTTCAGAAATGGTGAAAACAGAACATTATTAGGAAACCTGAATACAATTCTGTACCCACAGAGGTGTCTTCAGGAAGCAATTTCTACTGGAAACGGTTATTTCGAAAGTGAGAATGGCTGTGTGCTGTCTGTCTTCCTAGGTGGCCCCCTGGGGTTGACTCGGCTGATATGACAAAATGCAGTTTATCTGTTTGGAGAACTGAGTGTTTGTGAAGAGCCTGAGCTGGTTTCTGAGAGAAAGTGTTCACAGCTCATTAAGTTTATGTTGTAAACAATGAAAATGGAACAACTCCTCTCATTGTCTCTCCTCCTCTCCTCCCCATATTTAGCCAGAAATAATCCATGTTAATTTAACTTCACTGCCTTTGCCTTGTGTAAAGCTTTTCTGCCTCACGTTGGCTGCTTCAGCAGAACCCTTTTTTCAAACGAGATCTCCTGTAAAACAGATCACGAGGTGCGGAGGGGAAAGCAAGGGTGGGATGCTCAAGCTCTGCGTCCTGAGTTCTCATGTCCGGGCCCTGTCCTGGCCGGGCCCCGGGGCTCCTCCGAGGAATCCCGGAGCCCCCTGGACGCAGCCTGGAAACCCTGCATAACGTGGCCGGCTCCTCAGTCTTGGCTGAGTTGGAAGGTTCTTCTTTCCTCCTAAACCTCTTTCTAAAAAAAGACAAAGCAGATGTTTTAAAAATGTTAACATTTGTCAGTTCCAGATGGTTGTTTGTTACAATATTCTTGTACCTTTCTGAATTTGTTCCCCCAAACAAGGTGGTAAAAAATAGTGAGGGTGATGGGGGATTAAATGTTCGTACTCTGGAGCAAATACAATGCCAGATCTTTGGGAGAAATTTTGGTTTTCAAGCCATTTAGCCTAGTTACTGGACACGCTGCGGGAGGCCATGGGGAGAAGCGGCATATTCATGCTTCTCATGGGCAAATGCTCTTTCTGCATCTATTGAGATTATATGATTTTTATCTTTCATTTGGTTAATGTGGTGTATCACATTGATTAATTTGCAAATGTTCAACTATCCTTGTATCCCTGGAATTAATGCCGCTTGATCACGGTGTAAGTTTCTTTTGACGTATTGTTGAATTTGGTTTGCTAATATTTAGTTGAGGATTTTTGCGTTTATGTTCATCAAGGATATTGGTCTATTATTTTCCTTTCTTGTAGTGTCTTTGTCTGGTTTTAGGAGGTAATGCTGGCCTCCTAAAAGGAGTTTAGAAGTGTTCCCTCCTCTGGTAATTTTTGGAAGAGGTTCTTCAGAAGGATTGACTGTTTCTTCTTTAAATGCTCGGTAGAATTGACCTGTGAAGTCATCGGGTGTGGGATTTTGCTTTGTTGGGAGGTTTTTGATTGCTGGCTCAATTTCTTTACTTGTTATTGGTCTGTTCTTATTTTCTATTTCTTCATAATTAAGTCTTGGAAGTCTTGTATGTTTCTAGGAATGCATCCATTTTTTCTAGGTTGTCCAATTTGTGGGCATATAATTGTTCATAACAGTCTTTATAATCTTTCGTACTTCTTTGGGAATAGTTGTAATATCTTTTTTATTTCTGATGTTATTTGAGTCCTCTCTCTTCTGTGCAAGTCTAGCTAAAGATTTGCTATTTTGCTAATCTTTTTTGTTGTTGTTGTTAAACAGCTCTTAGTTCCATTAATCTTTTCTATTGTCTCTTTAGTCTCGTTTTCACTTATTTTGGCTTTGATCTTTGTTATTTCCTTCTGCTGACGTCGGGCTTAGTTTGTTCTTTTTCTAGTTCTTTGAGGTATGAACTTAGGTTGTTCGTTTGAGATCTTTCTTCTTTGGTAATGTAGATTTTTATTGCTATGAACTTCCCCTTTAAACTTCTTTTGCTGTGTTCCATAAGTTTTTGTATGTTGTAAATAGATGAATATATCCCTCCATCTTTGAATGTTCTCACCAAGAATGAGGATATTGTCTTTTATTTATTGGTATCTCCATGGACTCAAGAAATGTTTGTTTTTTTGGTGTTTTATTTTATTCATTCAATAATTCTTATTGAGCATCTGTTCCATGCCGGCCACTGGGGATCTAGCCGTATATAAAACTGAGAAAACTTGTCTTCACAAACATTAGAGAGAGAAAATGGGCAATAATAAACAGGTAAATTATTTGATGTTTTTGCTGATGTTGCAATACAATTAATATCCTCCTTTAATTCCTGTTTCTGAAGAACAAAGTGTTATATTTTTTTCTGTAATAAAATTATAGATGACACGAGGCCTGCTGGGGAGACAACAAATTCACCACCCCTCTGGGAGGAAACAGGAATAGGTTAATTAGTGAACAGTCACTAGTCCTCTGAGGAGGGTAGGAAAGAGGGAAGGACAAGAAAGGGACGGTGGCAGGAGGATTGTTGCTCTAAGGCAGCTGCTCTGGCACCTGCCGTCTTACCCTGACTGCTTTTCCCACCCAGCTGCCCCTCCCAGCCTTGAAGCCCATTGCCACGTTCACCGCGTGCGATTTTGAGTGACTGACCCTGAACTAGCTGTTGCCAAGATAGTCCTCCTTCCTACTCACAGCAGGAATGATAAGTCTGCCTGGGTGCTGTCCCCTTCCCTTTCAAGACTCATGACAGTGAATTCAGAGCCAGGAACAAAGAGACTTATATCGCGTGAAAATAGCCTTGTGCCTTAAAAACTACTTTTTCATAAATAAATGAATTACCTCATTGGATCCTTTCAAGACCACAGTGAGTTAAGGTGCGGATTCGCGTTGGAGTATCCACATACCCCCAGTGAGCTCTTCTGTCGCCTCAGCATCCCATCTGCTTTAGCATTGCCCTGGATTTTTTTTTAATAGGCTTAATTTTTATAGAAGAGTTAGGTTCACAGCAAAATTGAGTGGGATTTATAGAGATTCCTCATACAGCCGTTGTCCCACACACTCACAGCGTCCCTGACTGTCAGCGTCTCCCAGCAGGGTGGTGAGCCTGCAGGGACGCGTCATGATCCCCCAAAGCCTCACGTTAGGGCTCACTCTTGCTGGTGTATGTTCTATGGGCTTTGATACATGTATGATGACATGTGTCCATCATTATTCCTACGGAATAGTTTTAGGGCCCTAAAAATCCTCTGTGCTTTGCCTCATTCCTCTGTCTTAGACTTTTTTATTTTGTAATTGTTATCAGAATTTTATATTAAAAATATTTTTGGTAGAACTAGTTAATACGTAAATCTTGCAACATCGCGAAACTGCTTTCTTAGTTAAAAATATTTCAAAAAATTATGTAAATTTAATTATTTTTAGAACTTCCTTTTACTTTCAGTGGGCCCCAATTTCGGTGATACATTACATGGTCTCTATAATTATACTATACATTTTATGAGGAGAAAGCCTGGTCCCCAGAGAGAAGGTGACTCCTGATCAGGTGCCGAGCAGAGTTCAAGCCCAGGTGCCCTGACTTCTGTACTTTCCACACCAAAGCCTCGAAGTTCACTGGCCAGGCAGCTCAGATCTCAAAGCTCATCACATCCTTCCCTGGCTAAGTGGGGTGGCTTCTGTATTTCTAATTCAGACGTGAGAAAATTCACCGTGTAAGTAAATAAATAACCCAGTAAGGGACAGACAGACTGCAAGTCTGGAGATCACAACTCAGGCAGGGCAAGAAAATCTACCTAGAGAAGGCGAAATACAACAGAAGCGGAAGTTCGGGTTTTAGAGCACCATGTTTTTAGAGAACATTCCATCAAGAGTTGGATGTTCGATGGTATTCTGAGACTGAAATTAGAGTTTCATTTGCATATTTCTGGGACACGGAGCATCTGTTATCCCACAGAATGAGTCTGGGCTCTGATCAAACACACATTAAACTTGCCTAATAGGATAATGAACTATTCTGTAGTATCCGCCACATATCATTTTACTGTAATGTTAACATCCTGAAGATTGAAGTGATTATTAACTTTTCCATAGCAAGTCAGAAGAAAATAATTTGAAAAAGGGTTAGGTTTTCATAAAGACCAATTTCTCCCCTTATATTCATTTTAAGAAGTAGTTTTAAAACTATATTGGGCTTGGGATCAATGGGGGGGGGGGAACAGGACATCTGTAATACTTTCAACAATAAAGATAAATTTTAAAAACAACAGACCTATATCCGGCTGTAAAAACAGATAATTATCCCAAAGTCAGACAGGAAGGATTGATGTTTTGCAAAATAGATTACGAGGGGTGGGGCAAGTGACCAGTACATGTAAGGAAATAGTGAGTCACACGGAATTATGTGGGTTTTGTACTCCACCCCCCGGGTTTTTAAGATGTGCTGCATTAGATGCTACCCAATGAGAGGGTATCTACTTCAGGTGTTTTCTTTCATTCGTAAGTGATGTGAAGATATCTTTTATTTGACATCCCCATTTTTGCCAGGCCTCTCTATCCGGAGCGTGTGCTGGAAAGCAGACCGCCTTCTGGCAGGGACCCAGGACAGCGAGATATTCGAGGTGATCGTGCGAGAGCGAGACAAGCCCATGCTGATCCTGCAAGGCCACTGCGAGGGCGAGCTCTGGGCCCTGGCCCTGCACCCCAAGAAGCCGCTGGCCGTGACTGGCAGCGACGACCGCTCTGTCAGGTAGGCCCCGCGGTGGCCCTCGTCACCTCGCCGACTTCCTTGGGATGGCAAATTTATTTTGGTCAAATTTGCTTGTTCCTTAAGAGAAGGCTAAACCGCAGGGCAGAACCACGCAGTTTCCACATGGAATGTGCAGACTTTCGCTCAACAGCAGTTGACCTCTTGGCATTTCATTCTCTCTCTTTGGTTCCATCTTAAGTTGTGAAATTGTTCTTATGAGTGAAGATGCTACTGGTGAGCCTGGCTTCGGGTCCGAGAGCTGAGCGCACCCCTGTGTTGGTGGCATGTTTCCCCTCCCGCCTCCGGGCCTCTGCAGGGGCCGCCCAGCAACCTCGCAGTTTAGTCACAGACACTCGTCACCGTGGGAACGTCCATCCCAATTTGCAAAGTTGTCTTCAGCACTGGAGTAAATAATTATTTCTTTATAAATTCTCAGGTGACATTTTGAACACTGTCCTCAAATCAAAGGGAAGTGCCGGTTCCTGAGGAAACAGGCGGGTTTACTAGGGCCTCGGGGGTTCTTGCTGTGGGTCACGTGTTGCTCTTTGAGAGCCTGATACCCCATGAAAAGAGCAAAATGCATCTGCTTCCAGCATCCATGTGCCTGTTGAAGGACCGAACGTATGATTTAAAAGTGTGAGGTGAAGACTATTACACTGGTTTCAGTATTTTTTGTTTCTCATTAAGCTTTAAATGTGCTTCACAACGAACAGGTCAGAGAAAGACTGAGTGACGATGAGAGGAAGAGACTGATTGATCGATTGGTTGATTGCTGCCTCTGGATTTTAGTGTTAAAATAGAACATTGTAAACTAAAGGTTCCTGCTCCCCCCCGCCCTTGTTCTGTACGTCTGTGAATCTAATCAAAATATAATCGGTACATTCATCAGTAACGTATAATCTAAAAATAAATCCATTTTCTAGTCTCTGCTAAGCGCTAAGCCTCATCAATCTAAAAAGCAGTGAAGGCAACTCCAGTTGTCTCCTCGTGTGACAGGAAAGGGTACCCCGCTTACACTCGGCTTCGCCCCCTCCCCTCCCCTCCCCTCCCCTCCCCTCCCCTCCCCTCCCCTCCCCTCCCCTCCCCTCCCCTCCCCTCCCCTCCCCTCCCCTCCTTTCCTTCCATTCCGCTGAGCTTTCCCCCAGCAGCCGAAACAAGGCACCAAGTTATTCTAACGCCTGAGAAACGCGATTCGTTCCCATCCAGATGGAAATGGTTCCAAGAACGTCTTTGGCTTTCGTCTTTGGATGACTGTGTTGAGTCTCAGAATCTCAAACTTCCCCCAGGAGCCCCAGTGGCCCAGATTTGTCTGATTTTCCTTGAACGTGAATTTGGCTAAGATTTTAAATGGAAATTTACACGGAGTATGGACATTTAGAAAGGGCATAAGTCATAATTTCTTGAGAAAGATGAGCCGAGTGACTTTATAGGGACGGTACAGTTTACGGAGGGGCGACGTAAAGATAGTACAGGGCTAAACCAGCGAGAGGCTGCGACTAGGGGACAAGGTGTCGAGGGACGCCGTGAGCTGTGGACCGAACAGGGCTCAGTGAACCACTCGCGGAGCAGCTCCGCACTGTAGGGAGCTGGCCCCATCGCCCGATGGCGGGACGCAGGGAGAAGCTCCTCCCCTGTCCCTTACTCTTGCCTCTATGGCAGAACTTCACATTGTCGGTCTGTCTACCAGATGTTGTTCGTGTGTTAAGAGAAGACTCTTAAAAGCACTAACGGGGTGAAGTCAGACACCACAACTGCAACTCTCACGTAAACCCCCACTCAGAGCTTCAGAAACTGAGTTCATGTTTACTCAGTTTGAGGTGCTTGGAATAGGTGTCCCCAGAGGGGCTGGAAACTGTGTTGGCTGCACTTGACCCTTGACCCCTGTTTCTCCAGCGGAAGCAAGCTTATCAGCCCGGGGCACTGTGGGGAGTGTCTGCCCCCGACCATGAGGGGACCTGTCAGCAGCGGGGCGCCCAGGGAGCTTGTGACGAAAGACAGCCTGTGACTGTGTACGGCTGACCCTGGAACCGCCTTGGGCAGGGGTGTCATTGGCTTTTCTCCATCTCAGCTGTGTTTTCTTTCTAGGGAGGCCAGTAAATGGGATGTATATTTCAAACCATATATGCTTAAATAATGCAGTTACTAGATGGGTACTCATATTTTAAAAAAAACAAACCAAACTATAATAGCATCTGGTAGTGTTTCTTATCCTGTAAGAGTTATTAATAACCATGGGTATGAGTAAAGAACTTCTTTTCATTTCCAAAGAGAAAAGTAAGATTTCATGTGAAGGTAGTGTTTAAAATTTCTTTTTTCTATGAATATCAAAATCTTTGGAAATGTCATCTCATTTTATATTTCTTGCCGGGTATTTCTAATGGGGGAAATGACCCAGAGGTAGACTCAGCCCCACCCCGGGTTCCCAGACATGCTGTGAGGAAGGGCAGTGTGTGAAGTCGCCGCCTCCTTTCTTGCTGTCAGTGTGGCGAGCAGGCCCCCGGCGGCCTGATGACCATGACAGTTGGTTTGGTTTGTGTCTGTCTTTGCTCTGCGCTTAGGCTCTGGAGCCTGGCCGACCACGCCTTGATCGCCCGCTGCAACATGGAGGAGGCAGTTCGGAGCGTGGCTTTCAGCCCCGACGGGTCCCAGCTGGCCCTGGGCATGAAGGACGGCTCTTTCATCGTTCTCCGAGTCAGGCACGTACTGGGACTGCAAATGCTATTAAAGATGCTCTTACGTAAAATAAACAAACAAAACAGAATCAGACTCATAGATACAGAGAGATCAGACTGACGTGGCCAGATGAGAAAGGTTGGGGGCTGGGTGAAAAAGGCGAAGGGATCAAGTACAAATTGGCAGTTACAAAATAGAAACAGGAACGTAAAGTACAGCACAGGGAATATAGTCAGTAACATTGGAATAACTATGTATGTGCCAGGTGGGTACTGGAAATATCAGGGAACACTTTGGAAAGTATATGATTGCCGAACCACTACACTATACATCTGAAACTAATACAAAATAATATTGCATGTAAACTGTGATTGAAAAATAAAACTTAAAGAAAAAAAAGATGCTCTTTTGTTAGAATTAAGATTCTCCTGGTCATAGTGGATGCCGGGACCTTAGGAAAAACGCACTTGCTCTTTCAGATAGGAACGGTACAGATTCACAGTCCCCGGTCTGTAACGACGAAATCTATACTCTGAAAATACCAACTTCTACGGTGACTTATGTGGCAGAGAGCCTGCCCCGGTGGACTGATGTGAGACTGTATATAGTCTGTCAGTCTCTTAGCAGGAATAAACATGTATCAAGTGATTTGCTGCAAAAACATGAATGTGTTTAATACAGGGTGCTGGCCCAGCCCCTACTGGTGATGTTACATAGTATATTATATGTGAACCTTTTAAAAATCTAATGAACAGAGAATTCCCAAGCTCATCTGGTCCCAAGGGTTTTAGATAAGGGATTACGTGCTTGTGGTAAGTCAAGAAAAGAGAAAGAAAGAACAAAGCAGCCTCCAACAGCGCTAGACTGTTAGCGGTAAGCTCGAGTAAAAGACTTCTTCCACCCACAATTGACAGTAAGATAGAATATTTCATACCTATTGACATCCTATATAATTCCTCTGAACACATTGGTGGTTCTTTTGGCTCACCCATTTTCTGATTACAGAAAGGAGATGCAGCCAGAAATTAGACACGGCATGTTTTGCAAGGAGCAAATTCTATATAGCTTTGAAAAATGTTCTTGGCACGGTGTATTACACTAAATTCTCATTACCAGCCACACGTAACTTACGACCAAATTGGTGGGCAGCATTTTCTTTCTGTGCTTAGTGATGTGTGAAAAGATGGCTAATGACCAGATTTCCTTTTCTTTTTAGTAGATTTTCCAAGCCCCCCCCCAAAAGCCCCCCACACCTATTTTATAACATTATAGTAAATTGTAGTGCTATTATTAAATGATAGCAGGTGTGAGGAATTATGTGGAGCAAATATTTGGCATTGTTTATGCATCCAATTTGTTTGGAGTTGATGAAGGCATCATTATTGGCTCAGGGGACCCGCCAATCATAATCCTGTCTCACAGCTGCAGAAAAACTCTCAGTGAGCTTTCAAATGAGGGCAGAAATTCCTACCAGAATCTGATCAGAAAGGATATAAGATATTCCGGTGATTCAATGTATGCATTGTTGACCTTTCATAATGAAAGTTAAATAATTCCATAACTACTTGTCATAAAGAAAACTAATTTTCCTCTTTCACTTTTTGGACTTGCTCTTCTTGCAGCAATAAGCATTAAGCAGCTTTCTTGTCCTTAAAATATAAATATTAAAAAAGCATGTTTTATTTTTTCTTTTATTATTATTTTAAAAATATTTTTTTAATTGATTTTAGAGAGAGGAAGGGGGAGAGAGAGAGAGATAGAAACATCAATGAGGAAAGTAATTGATCGGCTACCTCCTGCATGCCCCCTACTGGGGAGTCTGCAACCCGGGCATGTGCCCTGACCAGGAATCAAACCGTGACCTCCTGGATCCTAGGTCGATGCTCAACTGCTGAGCCACACAGGCGGGGCAAGCATGTTTTATTTTTATGTTAACCTTGATATAGCTACTATTTTCCATGACACATTTTAAAACAATTTTACAAACCCCAATTTTTTAACAAAAAAAATTTAGAGAAAAATAATATATAATTAAACATGAAAGCAAATAGGCATTTAATTAAAATTTCTTTGGTTTTTACTTTGGAAACCCCAAATATTATTTTAAATATTATTAATTTTAACTAAATTAGCTGTAAACTTTAAATAATATTTTATATCTTTCCTCGAAAGTTAATTCTCTAATTCCTATAGGCATTTTCTCCCTTTTAAAACAATTTTTTCTCTGGCACATATACTTTAATACACAACTTGAGGTTCCTATTTCTAGATTTCCTGCTTATCGCTTTGCTTTTTATTCTTATAGAGATATGACAGAAGTGGTTCATATCAAAGATCGAAAAGAAGTCATTCATGAGATGAAATTTTCTCCAGACGGTTCTTATCTCGCAGTGGGATCCAACGATGGGCCAGTGGACGTCTACGCGGTTGCCCAGCGGTACAAGAAAATCGGGGAATGCAGCAAGTCCCTCAGTTTCATTACGCACATTGACTGGTCTTTGGACAGTAAATACCTGCAAACCAATGACGGCGCGGGAGAGCGGCTGTTCTACAGAATGCCCGGTGAGTCCCGCAGGTGTCACGCGTTTGCGAGCAGAGCTTCGAACCACGTGAAGGAAATACGAGAATGTTGTTAGGACCTCAGGGCAAGGAATGTTTTCAGAAACAAGACCCTCAAGCCACAGGCTCTGAAAGATGAGATTAATAAATTGGAACACATTAAAATAAGAAAATTACTGCACCACAATAGAGACCTTGAGTGCAATGAAAACACAAGACATCAACTGGGCATAAGTACTTGCAATTGTTATAATGAACAAAGGAGATACACAAAGAATGCTTAAAGATAAGAAAAAGAAAAAGATGTCTAGAAAAAATACTAAAAGTATGAAAGCTTAGAGGATCACATTTTTATTTACTGTGATTGCCTTAGTCTCAAATCTGTGTTATTTATAAGTGGAAGCCCATATTATTTGATTATTTGGTGAATTGTACTATTGGAATTTTAAGAGTCATTTGACTTATCTAACCTCATAAACTGTCATAAATAAAAGACAAATTTCTGTATTATCTTTATGCTTTTTTAATGTAAGAGGAAAAATTTAATATTTAACATAAATCTTGACCTCAAATAATATTTTATATTAAATTAAAAAAATATATATGTCTTTATTGATTTCAGAAAGAGGAAGGGAGAGGGAGAGAGAGAAACATCAATGAAGAGAGAGTCATTGATCGGCTGCCTCCTGCACGCCCGCTGCTGGGGATCGAGCCCGCAACCCGGGCCTGCGCCCTGACAGGAAATCAAACCTCGATCTCCTGGATCCTAGGTTGATGCTCAGCCGCTGAGCCACGCTGGCCAGGCTTATCTTAAATTTTTTGAAATTAATTGAAAAATTAATCTTAACAGAAAATAATGTGTAACATGATATAACTTCAACTTTTTAAAGTCTCTGCCCTGTCAGGTTTGTTATCACTCCATTACTAAGTATATTTCTTTGTGTCTACTCTCTTTGATATTATTTCATACATATTTCCCATATGTGAAAAAATACAGAACACATGTTTGCCATTTACAATAACAAAATAACATCCTGCTCAGTGATAATATTATCCTTTGCTTTCTCATTTTCCGATTATTGAACATTTGGGGGTATTTCTGCTTTCTCCGCCGGTACAGACAGTGCCTCTCCAAATGTCTTTGTACAGGTGGGACTTGCGACTCTGAGTCACTTCCTTGAACTATATTCTCCAAAGCAGGAATACTCCATCGGAGACTATGATCCAAGCGTAAACTGTCTGGTTCTGTGTTCTCTATAATGAGTCTTATGTAACCCTGTGGTAGAGTCAGGACATCCGGGTGCCGATGGATAATGCACCATAGTAATATATGAGAGCGTCATTCTCACAGGTTCTTTATTTGAAAATACTCACTTATTTCTAGGGGGAAAGTGTGTGGCAATACACTTAATTGTCTTCATTTTGAATTTTAAAATTGTGTATAACTTAAACATTTCCCCAAGCATTTCTTATTATGTATGATTCTCCTTTGTGTGTTCCCTGGAGACACCCATCACCAGTTGCTGGTAGAAACTGGGTTCATGCAACATTAAAGAACATCCCTCACATCAGTACTATTTTCCCAACCAGTCACATTTATTTCATGAACATTTGGTGAATTTTCATTGTCTAGCACTTTTTAGTTTAAATAATAAAATCTATTAATTTTTTCCACTAATTTATTGAGCCTGAATTTTTTTTAAAAAATCACTTCTATAGTTCCTTAAATTATGAAAAGTATAAGTTAAGAATAAACTCAAAAAAATCTGGCAAAATGGTGACTAAATATGATAATGTATAGTTTAATAAAAATCATTTCCACAATAATACGAAGCATACATTGTATGTATCTAATTAAGGTGAAGCGAAAATTTGTATTTTAGTTAATCCACTTAGTACAATGATCATTTTCTTTTTTTTCTCTTGTGTCTGAGTTTTGAGCATGTGCTTCCTTTAAATCTTGCTGGGGAGAAAAAAAAAATCACCAGTTAGGTAAAGAGATGAGAATCTATACCTTGCCTTTAAAAAAGATTTTAGACCTTTATAAGAAAAGAAAAATAAAGACAGCAAATCAGAATATACTTTTTATTTAAATGTAAAATTATATTAATATTTATTGGTTCTTTCCAGCTGGGAAGCCTTTAACAAATAAAGAAGAAATCAAAGGGGTCCCCTGGGCCTCCTGGACCTGTGTGAAAGGCCCTGAAGTGAGTGGAATTTGGCCGAAATACACGGACGTCACTGACATCAACTCAGTGGACGCGAATTACAACAGCTCCGTGCTGGTGTCTGGAGATGATTTTGGGCTGGTCAAATTGTTTAAGTTTCCTTGTCTGAAGAAAGGTAAGGCCAGAGGAGATGTTTCATTTAGACTTCACCTGGCACACACACGGTAGGCTAAGGCTTGTTTTCTTGTCTGTTCTTGCAGACTCTCAATTTTATCTTTGTATTAGTATTACTCTTGAACACTTTTAAATAGAATATACTGTTGATGTATACTTTTGACCTTCTAAAATATGGGGTTTTGTAAATATAAGTCAGAGTTTGTTGAGAGAGTTTTTACTCACTGTTTTCTGATTCATGAGCCTCATGTTTCATGTTTTAGGCAAGTCCTATTTTATTTATATTTATGAAAATACAACTTAATTATATGTTACATGACAGTATTGTAATTAATTTTTTATGTTTCATAGCAAATTGTGATTATACATGGCAAAGCAAAGCAAATCCTTGTAGACATACTTAAAATAAAATCTGAAAGTGATTGCTCTTTCAGATAATAGGGTTTATGGACCCCTTGTCATAGCACTGATTCTGCAAACCAGATTTACACAAGTGGTGACATTTTTGAGAGAGACGATTGATTCAAAACAACCATCTCTGCCTTCATGTTTTGTTGTTTTGTTTCTCTTATTGTCAAAGTCTTGTTATATCAGTTTTTGTGGCACTTTCGGGCTTTGTAGGACGTGACTGAATTAACCATGTTATGACCTCCCCCTCTTCTTCCTTTGCAAGTTTAGGCAAAGCCCATACAGAGGCTCTTCTGAGACTCCCTGATTGCGCCCTGAAAATCTGATCTTAGGAAAGTAATCTGCAGGGACATGCTGCTGCCTGAAAACTCTCTCACTTGAGCAACTTTTAGATTAAGCAAGGAAAAGGGATTGAAAATGTAATCAGAAAGTCATTTTGAGCTAACCGGCAGTTTTGAAGCAGTGGCAATTACAGTACAAAATTGAACATAAAATATGTAGCAAAACCACCATCCCTTACACTTGACAGAATGGACATCAGTTTTAAAATACTTGCACAAAATTACCTCAAATGTGCCAAATTCAAACTCTTCTCTCTCTCCTTAATGGGTCTTTTGAGTAATGGCGCATATCTTGTTAGATTGAGTAGTGTACTTGCAGAAGGTAAGTTAGGCAACCAGAAGGTATCTGGGGATTCAGGAGAAACATCAGTGGGGTCAGAAGCAACACTATTGGTCACAACTATCAGGTCACAACTCAGTAAGAGTTGTTAACTCCTTTGTATCACCTAGCCTTGTAGGGGGAACTTGGGTCTGGAAAATAGCAATGAAAAGGTAGATGTTGGGTTAGAGTCTTAGAATGGGAGGGTCAGGCAAGGTGGGAGGAGGTTGTGAGTAGCCCCGTCTGTCAAAATGAGACACTTTATATGTAAAACAGCCCTGGGGGTGATGGCACACGGGATGTCTGAATGAATGAGGAGAGGTAAACAGCCAGTGACAATATGGTGAGAGTAATAGAATCTGCCTCATAATCTGCAGAAGTTGCCATGTCCACATAGCAAATTTACTTGTTCTACTTTTCATGACTCATGGTTTATAAATCTTGCAGTTTGCTGCAGGGACGTTCAGGCTTTTGTAGCCTTTTTATGGCAGAACTACTGGCAGACAAGTTTATACAAGACTTGTTGATGGAAATAATAGCAGTTGGTGGAACTTGTCTCCCTGTCACCTGGTACCAATGACAACGTTCCCCTCACTTTTGAACCTGTAAACAGCCAAATACGAGCAGAGGCTGTTGACCATGAAAGCGCGTGCAGACTGAGCAAGCAGGATTGTTTTCTGTTGTGCAGTGCAGGGGCAGGCGGGCTGTGTGGCTAGAGCATGACGAATGAGGGGAGAGTTGTGTACTGCGAGGCTGGAGAGGGCAGTGGGGACCATGTCAGGAAGGGCCTTGTAGCCTCTGTTAGAAGTTAGTCTAAGTGCAATGGAAATCTATTGAGGGTTTAAAATGGAAGTGTGACATGACCAATTTAAGTTTTTGAAAGACCCCTTTGATATTGAGTGTGATGGATTCGGGTAGGGGAGGCTTCAAGCAGAGAGATTATTGCAAGTGTCCAGGTGAGAGGTGATGTAGCTTGGACAAGTTCTTACAAACAGACACCAAGAGAGGTGATAGAGATTAGGAAATAGTTTCAAGGTAGAGCTGAAGGTCTTGCTGATGCATTGGATGTGGGGATAGACAGAAAGAGAGGAATCGAGCATGATTCCTAAGTTTTGGGCTTCAGCAATGGGGTGGATGGTGGCACCATTTCTAGAGATGGGAAAATGAAAAGGGAAAGGTTTAGTCTCTGTGTGTGTCTTATGGGGGAATAAGAGCAGGCGAGTAAGGGAAAGGGGAACTCATCAGTCTGTTTTGTCCGTGATAAGTGTGAGGCAGGTATTAGACACCCAAGTAGATATGACCCATTGGCTGTCAGCAGGCCAGGGGAGTTCAGGGCTGGAGATGAACATTGGACAGTTGAACATTGACAGTTGGAGATGAAATTGAACATATTGACAGTATTTAAAACCATGGGAGAAAGGTCAGTAGAGAGGAGATGAGGGCTGAGGGCTGAGGCCTGAGCCCTCCTGGTGGTTCAGAGGAAGAAGAGAGGCCTTCTAAAGTCACTAGGTGTCCCAAGAAAAGCCTTCGAAGAGATGGCTGTAGCCTTTATTTGTTCAATAAATTTTAAGTGCTGTTTTAGAGGCTGGAGATCCATCAGTGAGTAAAACCAGCACAAATCCATGCCCTCATGGAACTTTTACTAATACATAAGAAAATATGAACATGTCCGATGGTGAGAAGAGCTATGAAGGAAAATAAAGCAAGCAATGAGAGTAGAGCTCTTGGCTGGGGCCATGTCTTGTTGCTACTTTAAATAGGTTAGTCAGACAAGGGTCACTAATATGGCTTCATCTGACAAGAAACCTGCAGGAGGTAAGGGAACCAGCCATTCAGGTATTCAGAGCATCCCAGAGAGGAACAGCAAGTGCAAAGGCTTAGAGGCAGAAGAGTGCCTGGCATGCCTAAGAAATGGCAAAGAGACCAGTGTGCCTGGAGGGGGCAGGGGGGGCGGGAAGGAGAGAGAGGGAGAGAGACAGAGAAAGAGAGGAAGAGAAAGAAAAGGGAAGATCAAGAGAGACCTAAATATTAATGACACCAATGCCTTTGCAGGTTTTAGTTCTTACCTACTAAGTGTCTGTTATATGTTTCTGCAGAACAAATTCCTCTCCCAGCCAAATTCAGCAGCTTAAATCAACAAACATTATTAACTCACAGTTTCTGGAGGTCAGGGATTCAGGAGAAGCTTAGCTGGATGATTCTAGCTCAAGGCCTCTCATGAGGTTGCAGTCATCTGAAGGCTAGACTGAGGCTGGGGTCCACTTCTGAGATGGCTCACTCACATGGTCGTTGGCTGGAGGCCTCAGTTCCTTGCCACATGAGCCTCTCTGTGTGGTGATTGAATGTCTTTAATGCATGGTGTCTAGAGATCCAAGAAAGAGCAAGGAGAAATCTGCAGTGCCTTTTAGAACCTCCTTTTGAATGTCACACATCTTCACTTTTACCGTATTCTATTCATTTTGATTTGTATTAAAGAATTTGTGGACATATTTTTAATTATTTTTCTAGATTTTTTGAGATATAATTGACAAATAACATTGTTTAAGTTTAAGGTGTACAGTGATTTCATATACGAATATATTGTGAAGTAATTACTACTTTAAAGTTGGTTGACCCATCTGTCACCTTACTTAGTTACCTTTTTTGTGTGTGTATGGCAAGGACATTTAAGATCTACTCTCTTAGCAACTTTCAAGCATACAGTACAGTATTGATAACTATAGTAACCATGCTGTACATTAAATTCCCCAAATTTATCTATCTTATAACTGAAAGTGTACCCTTTGACCAACATCTCCCCATTTCTCTCACCCCCAAGCCCCTAGTAACCACAAACTTACTGTCTGTTTCTACGAGTTTAACATTTTTTTATTTGTGGGCATATTTTTAAACCATTGAAAAGAGCTAGGTTAAGTGATCTCTGATGAGGGTAAAAGGTGAGGGCAGGAAAGAGTAGTCTAATCAGATCTATGGAGATAAGGAAAGAATATACTTTGCTTCCCAATTACTGAATTATCACCAGCCAGCATTTCCAGCTGACCTTAGCTGGAATCTGGTTCATGTTATTAAATCATCAAAACTGATTTAGGCAACTCTTTGAAATAGGCAAGGTTGCTTTTAAGACACAGGCCTTCCTTTCCCCTGTATGGCAGTGTCCCCCTGGACTTTTTTTGAGGCTTTAATGTAATTGGACCTCTCAGGAAAGGGACATGTCGCAGTCATTTTCACTTTCACATAAATCTAAATCATTACGTCTCTAGTGGGTATTTAATATTTAAAAGTGATAGTGGAACAGATGGCCCCTTCCCCCAAAGAGATTTCATTTGGAGGGACTATAAAAGGTAGAAGTATTTCTGAAGGAGAGATAGGGTGCTTGTTGGCCCCCAAAATCTTCCATAGTCTTTGGAGTATCTGGCCCACATGATGAGGTAGGCCCAGCTTGTTTCTACGACTTCACTGCCACAGTAGTTCAACCACAGATATGAATGAGTTCAGATAGTTTTTCTATTAAATTCACTACCTGATGATGATGTTTACTGAGAAAAGCAATCCTTTTAAGAGACGAAAATCTGATTCTCCCAAATGTACATCTAAATGACCTCAAACAATAATTTGACGTTTCCCACAGAATTATTTTTGGTTTCCCAATTGTGACGACTGTCCATTTTATCTAGTGTTCCAAGAATGTGTAAGGTATTCATTCTTTAGCATTCACTTTCAGAATCAGTGAAGCAGCCGGAATTATTTGGAACAGGGCTTAAGATTAATTTTTAGCTTAATCCATACTGGGATAACTGAAATATCTTTTGAAGTAGTTGCTTATTTGTTATGACATGTAATGCTGAAAATTACTTTGTAATATATTTGAAGATTTTTATTCTTCAACGTGAATACGGATGTGATTTTATAACCAATAAATTCTACTTTTTGCGTAACTAATCTTCTCAAAAATATCTTCAGGAGCCAAGTTTAGAAAGTATGTGGGCCACTCTGCACATGTCACAAACGTCCGCTGGTCTCACGACTTTCAGTGGGTATTAAGCACAGGAGGGGCTGACCACTCAGTTTTCCAGTGGAGATTTATTCCAGAAGGTGTCAGCAACGGCCTGCTGGAAACTGCACCCCAGGGTAAAACCAATAATAATTTTTTTCAACATCTGTTTATTTTTCAATAAAAATTTCAAAGCATGTTCTAACATCTCTTCTGGAGGTAAAGAGTTAAGGCAATTTTGAAAAATTCATTCCTATAATAAATTTTAAAGTTAAAAAAAAAAAGAACAGAAAAAGACGTTAGAGACAAATATGGGTCAGTTGGTTCATTTCCTTCAAAGGATTTTGCTTATGCCAAATGCAAGTTGAAGGTCTAAGGTCTACATGAAGAATGAACCTGTGAAGGTAACACGAATGTGTACATTTCTGCCTCCTTAGGACGACTGCAGTGGGCGGTGGGTCTGCTCGGTCAGGCTGTGGGGTGACAGGGTAACCTTTGGAATAGAAGTTGCCTCCAGAATGGGTTTGAAAGAATGGTCCACAATCCGGGCCAGTGTGTTCCAGTTTAATGGATGTGTAGCCTTTTTATTTATTGTGATGTCAGCAGGAATGATCAGGTAATAAAAGGAAAAACGCTGTGGGGAAAGATTTTTATTGGGAGGGATTCTGCAGTGACCTTGACCATGGCAATTACTGACACTTGGTGGGCATGTTAACAGGCTATAGAGGATCTTTACTGAAACAAGTGGTTGGATTTCCTTTTGTACCAGCCCTCTTCTTGGTAAAACCTTCCCCTTCCTTTTTTTGCCCCTTTCAAGGCAAGATTAAAAACTTAAAGATCTGTTATCTAATAAAAATGTGGAAATGGAGTGGGAGGCCTTGCCCTAGTCTGTTAATGCTCCTGAAAGGGCTGAGGGGTGAGCTTAACCAAAAGATAAAAGAAGAAAAAAAAAGATGTTTTAAGAATTTACCTTGCCCGGCTGGGCATGGCTCAGCGGTTGAGCGTCGACCTAGGATCCAGGCGATCGGGGTTCGATTCCCAGTCAGGGCACATGCCCGGGTTGTGGGCTCGATCAATGACTCTCTCATCATTGATGTTTCTGTCTCTCTCTCTCCCTCTCCTTTCCTCTCTCTGAAATCAATAAAGATATATTTTTTTAAAAAAATGTACCTTAAATGAAAACGTATAGTTATTTTTATTTACTTTGATAGAAGAAAGAAAAATTTTTAAATAAAATATTTAGCTCTTTAGAAAAGTCAGTTTTTGCTCAATTCTCATGGGCTGTGTTTCTCCAGAAGGCGGCACTGATTCCTACAGTGAAGAATCGGACTCGGATTTATCCGACGTGCCCGAGTTGGACTCGGACATTGAGCAGGAAACGCAAATCAATTACGACCGCCAGGTGAGTAAGCGCGGCCTTAGACAGGGGCCTTAGAGCCCAGAGGGCCCCTGCACTGGGACGCTGGCTAACAACGGCTGGCACTTAGGCAGGAGAGAATCAAGACGAGAATAAGGAGAACCGTGTACTTCCTATCTTTAAATACAGGTTGAAAATAAGGCACTTACCTAATTGTATCCTGAAAAAATATTTTTAAGCAGAAGGGAGTAGCAAAGTTTCAAAACTGAATGACGTTTGGGGTTTTCTGCCTCCCTAGCACCTAAAACTTTAAAATATTTTTTGGAGGAAAAAGAAGTGTAAGTAAGGTACCAGATTTTTTATTCTCCTAGCAGACCATTAAAGCATGCGTTTTCTTTACAGAATAGGTAGTCTTGAAGCCTCGGTGGTTTGCAAGAGAACTGTTATCCTGGTTTCTTTCTTAACTTGTGGAGACCATTATCCATATACTTATATAAGTAAAAGCCCAAATACAATGCACATTATCTCAGAAATCATCTCTAGTATAAAAGTTGGGCAATTACATCCAAATTGAGCCCTGATATTATGAAAGTAGGCATTTTATTTTAGCATTAAGCAGCGAGTATTAAACAGCCATCCTTCACCCTGTTCTGGCAGTGACTCTAGGGGTTCCACCCTCCTGTCGTTTAACAGAGGTACGTGAAGCCGATTGTGTACGTGAACACTGAGTTAAGAAGGTTTCAGCCCAGCAGCTGTCAGACCTACCGCATAGGCCTAGGACAGCTGCCGGGTGTTGGGTGGCTCTGTGGGGCCATAGCCTGTGCCTTGCATACAGCACATTCAGCCCCACGATAGCCCCGAGAGGTTGAGTAATTTGCCCATGTCCACATTGCCTGAGGATCAGGGTGAGAATGCAGCTCTGGGCTCCTCTCCAAAGCACACATTCCGTGTACTACTTGGCTTTGCCTCTGTATAAGCATTGAACTTACTGATTTTCAGATGATATTTTTTCAGCCCATAATCATCACTCATTGATTCAGTGTTTGAAAAATTTTATCAGTAAAAATGTCATTCAACTGGTGGCTTGTTTCAACTTCATGACTAAATCAGTTTGTGTATCGGTGCAGTGCATTATGCAATAAAACTGCTAAAGATAAGGCTTTGAAAGGAAATTACGAATGTGGAAATATCATGCAAACACTAAACAATATTATGCCCTGATATCAAGGGGAAATGGAATTTAAGCAAAAGGAACATGAAATATAGGAGGGGAAAAAACATTTTTTTTTCCATTGGGAAGCCTTTATTTAATAAAATGATGCTAGTAAAAGAATAAAAAGTCATAATTTTACTGAAATCTGTGCCTGGGATTTATATATTCTCCCTGACATCTTACTTTCCAAAATTTTCACCTATCTTGTTTGATTTATGTTCACAATATTTCCGAGTTATTCCTTAGCAGGGATTTTTATTTCTGTTCAACAGGTGGGAATTTGAGGCCCACAGAGGTTATGAGACTATTCAAGTAAGCAGTAGAGATCCCAAGGCTAGAACTCAGTGCTTTAAAGTCATTGGTGAGATGAGAGCATCGTGAGTTCAGATGAATAGCTATCCTTAGATTTTTAAAAGATTAGTTTGTTGCACCTGTAATAGAACAGTAATGAGATACCTTCTGACTTCCTTTTTTGAAAAAGGTTTTTGGTTAAATCCTAAACAGGGACTTTATTGTAATATTTCGTAAGTTTTTTTAGTAATGTAGTTTCAACAAATGAAAACTTTCCATTATGAAGATGAGAAATTATTAACAGAGTGTATTTAATTTTCAATGTGTTACATTGATATCTCTTGGTAGTAGGGCCTAAATACATGGTAGATAAAAGATTCTCTGTCTGGCTGATCTCCCCATTGTTTACAGTGGGGTATTACAGCCCCACTATTATTGTGTTGACGTTTATTTTTTCTTTTAATTCTCTTAGAATGTGCTTTATATATTCAGGTGCTCTGATGTTCGGTGCATAAATATTTATAGTTGTTATATCTTGTAGAATTGATCTCTTTATCATTTATAATGACCTTCTTTGTCTCTTGTAACCATTTTTAGCCTCATGTTCTCAAAAACGTGATTCCTACAATTAAAGATTTCCTGAGAATGTCAGGATACTGTTTTTGAAACCTGAAGAAAAGAGTCTCAATTGAATGTATTTGTTATGCTCTAAGGTTTACAAAGAAGATCTACCTCAGCTAAAGCAACAAAGTAAAGAGAAAAACCATGCAGTGCCCTTCCTCAAACGAGAAAAGGCTCCTGAGGACAGCTTGAAACTCCAGTTCATACACGGGTGGGTGGCCTGTCCCCAGCCTTATGTCACTCGCATAATATTTCTGTTGCACGGTGCTGCTCTAAATGTTGACAAATTTTTCTAGATTGAATTATTACTACAACTATTACTAGTACAAGGCTGACCAAATAAATCTAAATATAGTACAGACTTTGGTAAAGTTATTAAACAGAAAATTATATTGTAAAAAAATTAATAAGATAGAATTTTTCAATGAGTTCAGATGTATAGTCACATATGCATACTTACAGCATCAAGTCTGTTCCTATTTTTCATTTTTTAATATGTGTAAGCACTGAGAAAGCTTATTCACATAAATAAGTCGGTGAGAATGGAAGCAGTTTTATCATAGCTACGTTACTCAATCCTTTAAGCTCCTCTTGACTTATAGGCCAAAAATATATATTGTGGTTTTGATATATCACCCAAAGTGTCTTTTAATGATCTGATTAAATCTCACTTTAATTTTGGTAAAAGTAAAAAAATTGGAAGTCACCTGACTTGCCAAAGGACTTCCCGCCCAGCCGCTGGAGTTGTTCCCGTCCATCACCCGCGCTTGTATTGTGCTTGGTCCCTCTGCTCTGGCGTCCCTGGAAGGCCTGACGCTCCAGGTTAATACACCACAGTGAGAGCCCAGACGGGCCGGAGGAACGGCCTCCTGAAGTGGGAGGACGCAGCTGGGAAGGGGACGTGGGAGGAAAACCTGCGCCTGGCCGCAGGCGTGTTCTCACCCCGGTCGGTTTCCAGAAACAGCACGTACTGGCGCTGAGCGCCTGGGAACAGGTTCCGTTAGGACGATCGGCGCCCGCTTTCCCCTCAGAGGTCACCCCGTGCCCTCGCAAGTCCTCGTGCCCCGGTCGTGGAGGCTGAGCAGCTGTGAAGACGCCCGGGTTTGTGCCCGTGCAGGTCCACACGCTAGCTCTGCGCCGCCCTGTCCCTCCCCGCGTCCCAACGCTGCGCCCTCCCGGGCCTGTGCTTCAGTTACAGGGGCTATGACTGTAGGAACAACCTGTTCTACACGCAGGCTGGGGAGGTGGTCTACCACGTGGCCGCGGCCGCCGTGGTGTACAGCCGGCAGCACCACTCGCAGAGGCTGTACCTGGGCCACGACGACGACATCCTCAGCCTCGCCATGCACCCCGCGAAGGACTACGTGGCCACCGGGCAGGTGCGCGCCTCTCCCCTGAGACGGGGGCCTAGCCAGAGGGGGACCTCATGCTGAGTCCACTTCACCGGTTAGGAAGTCAGGAAAGACTTGGGAGAAATGCCCCTGAGGCGCGGGGGGGGGGCCCCCAATGCCTCTGACACGCCGGGAAGCCTCTGAGGGATTCGCACCCTGGTGTGAATGATCTGTGAACAGGATTAAGGGAAACAAATAATGTAAGTTCTGTGAGTGCATAATCCTAATTTACTTTCCTCGTCACAGTGCTTAATATATCCTTGAGGCCAGAGCAGTCTTCTCACTCTTCATGCCTCGGTTTCCTCATGTGGAAAATCAGGGAGTTGGGCCAGACGATTTCTGGGGGTCCTTCTATTCTCCAATTGTGTGTGTTTGATTTCTGAGCAGCACTTGACTCTAAAGAACAGAATTATTCTGATTTATAAGTAATTAACACACTCATCCCGCTCTTTAAGGTTGGAAGAGATGCTGCCGTTCACGTGTGGGACACGCAGACTCTGAAATGTCTGTCACTGTTGAGGGGACAGCACCAGAGAGGAGTGTGTGCACTTGATTTTTCAGGTGAGCCCACCTTCCGTTGTCCCTTGACGAATGGGTCTGCATTTACTTGAGATTTTTTTTCTTTTTCTAGCATCCTCCTACTTAGTCAAGGTCTGTTTGTGTCTCAGCTCCCCAGTCTTAGACTGGAAATCAGATATGTTGATACCTCATGAAGAAATGTGGCTCTTAGATCATATGTCCTCTCCTCCTTTCCCCGTCTGCCTCATTTCCTCTCTCCCAAGTCATTACCCTGAGCTCACACTGTGTTCTGCATTTGCTTGAGTGATTTGAAATCCAGAGCAGCTGTTGCTGTTGAAAGACTTAGTTGCAAATATCTGGCAGTGACGCAGACCATCAATTTTAACTCTCCAAATAAGGGGGAGCCCAGCACTTGCAATTTAAACTATAAAGAACTAGAGCGAGGGCTGCAAATTCTCTGCAAATGGCCACTTTACAACATTGGTGTTTTGGAAATAAATTTCATATTGAAAAATAGAACTGAAGCTTCCGTTTTTTCTTTTTTAATTCTCCCTCGAGGTCATTTTCTCCATCAATTTTTAGAGAGAGTGGAAGGGAGGGAGGGAGGGAGGGAGGGAGAGAGCGAGAAACAGCAATGTGAGAGAGACACGCTGGTTGGTTGCCTCCCGCACCCGCCTGGACTGGGGTGGGGAACCTGCAACTGAGATACGTGCCCTTGACCGGGAATCGAGCCAGAAGCCCATTGGTCCGAGGGCCGGTGCTCTAACCATTGGGCAAAGCTGGCCAGGGCTGAAGCTTCCATCTTTTTAATTTAAAATTTGGACACAGTACTATAAAAATACTAACTAATGGATATAATTTTCTTTAGGGTGAGACCGTTTCCTTAAACTAGAATTGGGGTCTGAGGGCCTAGCAGAAAATGTGTTTTTATGTAGAAAATTTAATAACCCCAATAGTAGAAATTAGATCAGTAGAAAAAATTCTTAACTTTTCTACAGAAAACTGACTCTATAATTTCTTTCTCCTAAGTTCCACGACATGTTTACAATGTGCAACACGTATAATATTAGCCATTACGTTCTGTGACTGCACAACCCGAGCCTCTCTCATGTGTCCCTCACTCTCTGCCCTCCTGGTTCAAACCCTCACCTCTCTCTTCTGTGCCATGGTAGTCGTGCTGGTCTCTGATTCCATCTGCACTCCCTCCAGTCCATCTCACACACTCCTGGAGTCTTCCAGAAGCACAGGTACTACATGGACTCCCCCTGGTTGTCTGACTCAGGGCTGATCGCTCGGCGGGACATTCATGGCCATCCATGACCTGCTCACCTTCCTTTGCAGTTTCACCCACTACCCCATTCATGCTCCTTCACATCTAGCGAGCTATAGAACTAAGTGCTCTCTTGTCCTTTTCGGCCTGTGTTCCTTTGCTCATGTGTCCAAGTCCTACCATCCTTTAAGACCAAGCTGAAAGTTTTCTCCCCCGTTTTTCCAGGGAGAAATGATGTGCCCCTTCTTCTGCACCCCTTAACCCGTTGCTGTCATCGCTCTGTGGTACCTCCTAGAGTCCCTGTGGTGCAGTAGTTGTTTGTGTGGACACCTCCTAGGCCCGTCACAGATAGTGAGCTTCTCGGGCAGCGCAGCTCATCTCGTTTGCCACTGCACGTGGAGCGTTGTGCACACAAAAGTGAATGAATGAACAAATAATATTTTGCTTACTGTACTTTTTCTTGATTTTCACTACTACTATTAGAACTTCACATTTTCACCATGTTGGGGTGAAAGTTATCCTTGTTCTCTAACCAGTAACACGGTGCAACTTGTGTGTGTTTGTTTTTGATGACATGCGCATTCTCACATACTGTAAACTACTGTACAAGTCTGAGTTAAATCATTATTACAATTATACTTTCTGTGGTTATTAGATTAGTAAAAATCAAAGCTAAGCAGTTTACACTCTACCCTGGTGGGCATGGGAAGTGGAAAAGGCACAAGTGTCGAGGAAAAGAGAACTACTCGGCATGCTGCGTGCCAGTTGAAAGTCCAGATAACACACCCGATAAACAGTGAATACAAAGTCCGAAACTTCCACAGGTTCGATGGACGTGCAGGTTTACGTTAGGTGTGCCGTGTGTCCTTGACAAAGCAGTAAAATCTAAATGGAAGCCCTCATTTGAGTTCAAATATGGTTCTACTCCAAATATGTAAATGAATTTCTTTTGCATTTTTTTCATGGTTCCCCTCCTCAATGACTCTTTTCCTAAAATTAAACTTGCTAGCAGATGCGTATGTGTATACTTAATATAAAGTAATATTAATTATGCTCTAGAAGAGTGGCAAGATACCCATTAAAGTAGCAAAAATAAATACAAATAGTAAAACCTAAATATGTACTAGATTATAAAGAATCTAATATATTCATATTTTTGGCAGCATTGAAAATTAACTCAATAATTCTAGCAAACAATTTGGCACCATATAATAAAAGCTAGAATTCAAAATGACAAGTATGTAGACTATGTGTATTTCATACACATTTCTATGCACCAAATTCAGTAAAAGAAAACTAGAACTCAAAATAGCAACTATTCAGTGATTTCATCTGAAAATGTATGCATGTGTATTAGCATATAAACAGGGTAGCAAGAAATTTAGAATAATATAAATAGAACTTAATAATCATTAGATTTTTTTCCATAGAATTGATTGATCTTTTTAATTTAGAAGAATCAAAAGAACTAGCTCTTGTTACTTAAATTCCTTCCTTTAGAAAAAGGAATTAGAGACATGTTGATGAAAGGCGTTAATGAATTATGAAAGGAGTTAGTAAGCTGGTACCCAGCAACTTGTTCTCTGAATTTCTGAGAGCTCACATCTCTTCTGGGCTTAGTAGTTTTATAGAAGAAAGGTCAAGAAATGAAGTGAACTTGGAAATCTTTCCCTCATGAGGCCGCCCTGCAGGTCATTGCTGGGGTGAGAAACCAGATACTCTGGGAAACGGTTGAGGAGCTGATTTTGTCCCTGCTTCTAATTCTCATCTTGGGCAAATAAAGAAGTCCCTAGATACGAAATATATTCTGCATTAAAATTATAGTTTCCGTTTTAACAATACAGTCTCTATTTTCCCAGGTAACAATCAGTTACCTGGGAAAAGAGCCCATTTACTCAGCAATTGTGTTATTTTTTGATTGTGGAAAATTAGATTCTTGTGTTGGAGTTTAAGGAAACCAGTTTAGAAAGCACTGATATTAAGGACTAGTCAGGAAGAATGTTCACTAGTATCTCTTACATTTAATCTATCACCTTGAGCAGTTACATGCAGATGAATTGCGGGGGTGGTTGACCTTTGTAGTCTCTATGGCGCCCCTGAAGGTGTGAGCTGGGCCTCTTGGCTTAATTTTATTGCCAGTACTTTATGTAACAATACAACTTCAGTGTTCAGCAGACCCCCGCGCCACTTTACAGGCCAAGAAGGGAGACCCAGGGAAAGGTCAAACAGTGGCAGATCCAGGACGAGAACCCAGGTCTCCTGGCTGGGGGTCGGCTGGGTGGGCAGTCTTGCCTTTTCCTGCCCTGCCCTCCCCCAGGGCGGGTGTGAACTCCTGGCCCGAGTGTCATGCCTGGAGCACTCCATGAGCTCACCTACTTCCCTGCTCCCTCTGCCCAGCAAGTGCCTCCAGCTGCCCCGCCCCCATTCTCCAGTATAACTGAGTGGGCAGAGGGTGCATAGATGCTGCCATGTGGGACGCCCCAACCCCCATGAGAAGAGGCCCCCGTCCTGGAACAGCCCTGAGTCACACACTTACCTCAAAGGAGCAACCATACCTTCCTTCTGAAAACTGATGGAGAAAAGTCCAAATCCCAAGAGAGGAGAGTGGATTCTCCTGGAGGACCACGTGAGCAGGGCACCGCGTTGGCTGCACCCAGCTGGCGGCCCCATCTGTGTGCCTCAGTGCCCCCCCCCCATCTTACAAGTCAGCTCTCCTTGGAGGTGCTGTGGAAACACTCATCGTGCATTTGTCTCTTATTAGAGGAAAAATTGTCCTGGAAGTTCAAAGCAGGGAAATGATGTGAAAACTGGACAAAAAATGAGCAGTTACACGGAAGGGTTTAGATGAATCTGTTCTTGCCGCTGTTCCAAAGCCAACAAAAAGAAGACGTTTTTAATCAAAAACATTTCCTGCAACATAACCCATAACTCTAAATTATGTAAACAAGAAAGATTGTCTCACCTGAGACCCCTTTAACTCTGTGAATTCGTCATGGCCCCCGAGGGAAAGCGGCCGCCTCTGTTTCTGTGCCCGAGGTGAGGAAGGGCCTCCACGTGAACAGAAAGGCGCACGCGAAAGAGAAAGCTTCAGTCGCATGAGTATTTCTCAACCTAAATATCATCCTCATATTTTTTAAAACCTTCATTGAATAAGGCTGATTTCCACAAGGGCACCTCTAAGACTAATGTGATGTCATTGTGTTCAATTCTGGAGGGGAAAAAAAAAAACCTATGCATTTTTTATGAGCCTCGAATACAGGGACCAACTTGTAATTTGTCTGAATAAAAATTTTCTCTTTCTGATTTGCCCTTTACTGTGGACATAAGTGCCTTAGAATTATTTCTGGACTTTGTCACAAAATATCCGTAATGAATACATACTGCAACTGGAAAGATTTGAAAGAACATTATCTAGACTCTAAAAATATGGCTGAAAATAAAGAAACCCCAAACTAACTGGTCAAGGAACAATGGATTTTCAAAGCTAAGGTCAGGCGCTGTGGGTGAGAATGAAAACTGGGAGAACCTGAAAGGTAGCCAAGTTATATTTCCAAACTGTGTGGTGTGCAGAAATAGCCTAGCCCTTCAGAACTCAGGAAAAGTCACTATGCATGGGGATGTAAAGTGCCGCATAGGAAATACAGTCAATAATGTTGCGATAGCTATGTATGGGGCCAGGTGGGTCCTGGAAATACCAGGGGGGCACTTTGTAAAGTGTATGATTGTCTAACCACCTGAAACTAAAACAAAGTCATGTGAAACGGGAACTGTAATAGAAACAAATTTTACAGAAAGGAAAAGTCACTATCCTAAGGAAGAGGTGTGGGGTTGAAGCACCTCTGGTTTTGGACTGCTTCTTCCGTTGCTACTCATAGTCACGAAACTCTTCTAGGGGCAGGAAGGTGGTAAAACTGTGAGGACAAGATGGTGGGGACTTGCAGAAATTTTAATTTAAAAAAGCCGCGAAAATCAACTTACCCTGAGGCGTTCTTCAGAAGAGAGAAAACTTTAAAAACTATCATCGTAAGTGTGTGGATGCTTGTATTCTTAGAAAGAAAGTGTTCGTGTCTTCATCTAATATTGCTGTAACCTCATAGCTTGAAAGGATTAAGGTAACTTTCAGATCCTTGCCTCGTGCTTAGTAGTCGTCGAGGACTGGGGAGGGTGTGGTTTGTTAAACCAGGCTCTTGCTTTCGTTGACTCTCCTTCTCCCTCCAGAAGAGACGCGGACCATTGTTCCCAGGTGGCTGCAGGGGAGGGCCTGTGGCACAGGGAAGGGCGCTCACGGGTTGGGCAGTGGTCAGCCTTTGCAGGAGGGTTGCCAGATTCAGCTAAGAAAAGAACAAGAGGTCTAAGTAAATTTGAATTTCATATAAACACTTTGTTTAGTACAAGTAAGCCCCATGCAGCATAAATATGCAATGTAAATGTAAATATTGTAGGGGACATACACTAAGAAATTATTCCTTGCTTATTTGAAATTCCAGTTTAACTGGGCTTCCCTCATTTTTCCTGGCAACCGAATTTTGCATCTACCCCAGGCCTGCCTTTGAAACGGTGCCAGATGAGACCCTGAGTGGACCGGGGAGAAGCAGTTTACCACATTCTTGTGTGCTTTGCCCTATGTCATTGGTCCTCTGTAGTCAGAGAAGACGCCTGTTTCCTGACGCCCAGTGAGCTTGGTCACCTGTCCCCCAGCCTCGTGCACGCACAGCTGACCCAGAGACCTTGTCCTTGAATCCAGCTTTGTGAGGAGGCAGCAAAGGAAAGACTGACTGACCGTACAACTCTCCTGCCTTGAAGGGAAAAAGCAAATTAGCTATTTTTATTTTAAATTTAATTTTCCATATATATTTTTTTAATTTTAGAAAACAATCTCAATAACCAAAGTATAGTAACCATTGATATTATAAGTAATATTTAATAATAAAGGAAAATGTTCATCATGTAACATGAAAAAAATTAGGTAATAGTATGTTCAGTATGATCCTGATTTTGTGGTTTTTTGTTTGTTTTTTTGTGTGTGTGTATAGATACAGATATAGATGATATAGATATAGATATAGATGATATAGATATAGATATAGATATAGATATAGATATAGATATAGATATAGATATAGATATAGATATAGATATAGATTCCAGAGAGAGAGGAAGGGAGAGGGGGAGAGAGAGAGAAACATCAATGATGAGAGTCATGGATCGGCTGCCTCCTGTGTGCCCCCTGCTGGGGATCAAGTCCAAAACCTGGGCATGTGCCCTGACCGGGAATCAAATCTCGATCTCCTGGATCATAGGTTGGTGATCAACTGCTGAGCCACACCATCTGGGCCTGATTTTGTTTTTTTTTTAAAGCACGTTTATGTAGACAAAAAAAATCAAATATATGCCTAGAACTCTGAATGATTTTAAAATTTCTTCTTTCCATATTTTCTAAATGTCCTATAACAAGTATATAGCAAGTATACGACATTTGAAATAGGGAAACTAAGAAATGAAGAATTTTTTCATTATAAAATCATCTTTTGAAAGAATTTTTGAAGTTAAATTTAGTTCCCAAATGATCTTATCTTGGAGGGTTAAACAGAACCCGGTTTTTTAGAGCTGAAAATAGACTGAGTCACAAAGCCAAATGGCTCTTCCAGTAAATGCCATAGATTTGTCTGTCACAAAATCGACAGGGTTGTCGTGACGTACCTGAGAGACTCCCCCAGCCCTGCGTCTAACACTGGAATGCTGGGTCAGCGACTGCGTTCAGCAACCGGTTACTGTGCCTTAAGATCAACTGTTACTAGTTACGCATTTCATTTAGCGAGGTCCCTTCAGTACATGACACTTCTAGTGTGTTTGAGCCTAATAATATGCTCAAGGTCAATTTCTCATTGGTCTTTATCGGATATAAAATGTTTCTGTTTTTCATTGAAGAAATGAGTCATTTTACGTTTGTGTTGTTTTCCTGCAGCCGATGGAAAATGTCTGGTGTCAGTTGGCTTAGATGATTTTCACAGTATTGTATTTTGGGACTGGAAGAAGGGAGAAAAGATAGCCACGACAAGGTAAGAAGCTGCCGAGGTGGGACGGCATCCTGCTGATGACCCCGCTTCAGTATCGGTCAATAGTTTTCATTTTTTGCTAAGATTTCATCTCCAAACTCAGATGAAATTCTCATAGAAAGCTTAACACCCAAGTGAAAACACATCGCAATATTTCAAGGTGCCAAGCTTGACCTAGAGCAGTTAATGTTTGTTTCTGGGAACTGGAAAATTTTGGAATCCTTCCCGAAGAGTTAGTTACTCAGCACTTTGCTTTTAGTAATACATGCATTCTCTGTAGCAGAGCTTTTTATGAGCAGCAGAAAAGCGGCTTTTCTCAGGCTTGTGCCTTGCCCCTTGTTTTTCCACCGTCTTAGCATCTGGCGAAGGATTGTCAATGTCACTGGAGTCAGAAGTCCCATTTGTCATGAGGCCGTGGCATGTGGGAAAGGAGGCCCCAAACTGTGCATCTGCCACTCACCCTCAAAGCGGGCAAATTGTTTCCCTAATCTCCTCATCTTATAAATAGACTCTTCAGGGCTGACTGCTGTTTATAGACCACCTGTCCTCCCTGCCCAGCCTCCCTCCCTGCTGAATCAGCCCGATGCCGGGGCATCACTTTCCACTGCCACTAGCATGGGCGCAGCCCTTTGCCAACCACGGTGAGGAGTCAGTGTAGCTGGCAGCCAAGGCCCAGCAGTACAATTTGGTGCCCAAGGCATGTTATCCGTTTACCTCTCTACTAGCTCTTCCCTACATTAACCAACTTACTTTTATTTTGCTATATAAAATCATCTTTAATAGCTTTGAACCCCTTTTTAAATGAATATTTCCCTCCACAATAGTAAGTGGGGGACAGAGGTTTTTTTGACAATTTGATTTAATGAATGAAGATCTATAAATTGCTGGAAATTGAGGGGAGGAGCGGATGGAGCCTTGAGGACTCCAGCTGACTGTCTTGGGAGAAAAAGAGAAGCTTTTCTGATGACTGCTATTGAGATTGGGTTCTTGGCAGCAAGTGGCAGCTCATAAATCTGCCTGCCCACGTGGTTTGTCCCTTGGTCTCTCGTCCTGCCATTCCTCACTGCTCTGTCACCCCTCTGGTACTCAGATGTAGATCCCACTCAGAACTCTGCTTTCCTTCTAGAAAAAGAAACTGAATTTTAGTTTAATATTTCCAGTAACATCCCATCTGCATTAGTAGTTAATCTCAGGCAAAGCACATGTCTGCATTCAAAACAAATGCAACTTTCCTGCTAGAAAACCCTTTGCGGCAGTGGGTGGCTCACCAGTTATAAGCCAGAACTATTAATAGAAATGGAAGAAAGCTATATTTATTAATATAAAAAAGTATATACATTTTTTCACTTTGTTTTTCTTACACACACAGTTGTAGGCAACTTCCTTACCAATTTAACAAGTGTCTAAAGGAAAAATTACAGAGGTACCCAATGAATGGTCTTTATTTAAATGTGGATATTAAATATTTACATGCCATCAGTGGTTAGTTTAGAACTTTAACCACAATGGAAACAACATTGCTGTTTTTTGTATACCAAGAAACTGGATGGAAACAAAAAAGTGCTTTCAAACTTTTTTCCCCCCTAACTATCTAAATGTTTGACATTCTATGGACATAAGCAAACAAAACAATGCTCTTTTCTTTTTTTAATATCTGTAATTTTTTTTATATCTGTTCTCAATTTTTATTTTGGTTTTCTCTAGCATCTTCTCTCTAAAATGTATACTCATGATTTAGATCTGTGTGGATTTTCCTCCAACCAAGAGATCTTTGGATGCTTAATGTCCTTTAAGGTGATCTGGTTCATTTCTCCACTTTGTGCTAAGCACATTTTCTCTTCTCTGTTATCTAAGCTTTTTTCTCTCTGTCCTAATTGTTCCTGATACATCCAGTGACATATCACGTTCCTAGTGTTCATGCTTCACTTTTGACTTTGAAAGAAACAAAGAGAAAGTTCAAAAATCAGTTCCTTCTTTCCTGGCTCTCACTGTAGAAGGGCCCACATAATGGATATGGGGGTGCTCTGATCTGTTCTTTTAACTTTTTAGCATGGTGAGACAGAAGTGGAAGAAACAGCATAATGAACATCCCTGCACCATCACCCAACTGCAACATCCTACTAATGGTACAAATCTCTTCCCCCTCATTTCTTTCTTTTACTTTTAATGCTATAGTATTTTAAAGAAAATTTAAGACACCATGCCCTTTGACCTGTGTACATTTCATTAGGCATTTCTACCTGAAAATATACTTTTAAAAATCACCATTTCGTTATCACAACTAAAGCAACAGTAATTTCTTTCATCTGTTACCAAATTCACAATCAAACATTTCTGATTGTTTCAAAGTTGAGAACTGGTTTATTCAAATCTGCATCCACACTAGGCCCAGGCATTGCATTAGGTTGTTATCTCTTAGGTCTCTTTCAGATTTTTATTTTATAGCAGCCCGCCTCCCACCTTTTCATGCCATGAATACGTACATCTGAGGAACTGGTCATTTCACCTATAGAATGTTTCGCATTCTAAGCTGGACTGATCTTTGTGGAAGCATTTCAAGCATTCCCTGCATTTCCTATAAATGGTAGTTAGACCTGTAGGCTTGATTAGATTCACATTCAGGTTTTTTCCCCAATAGTTTTATTGATAAGTCAGATATCATGCAATTCACCCATTTAAAGTGTACAATTCAGTGGTTCTCAGCATATTTACAGAGTTGTGCAATCATCACCACTCTCAAATTTCAGAACACTTTCACCACTCCAGAAAGAAGCCCCATACCCATTAGCACTAATCTGTTTTCTGTCTCTATGGATTTTGTATTCTGGGCATTGCATATAAATGGAATCATACAATATGAGGTTCACCTGTGTCATGGCCTATATCAGTACTTCATTCCTTTTTATTGCTGAATAATATTTCATTCTGTGGATCTAACACAGTTTATTTATCCATTCGTCAGATGGTAGATAGTGGGATTGTTTCCACCTTTTGGCTGTAATGCTGCCATGAACATTTGTGTACAAGATTTTGAGTAGACATATGTTCAATTTCTCTTGAGTATATACCTAGAGGTGGAATTCCTGGGTTATTTGGCAACTTTATATTTAACATTTTAAGGTACCACCAAGATATTTTTCAAAGCAGCCACACCATTTTACATTTCCACCAGCAATGAATGAAGGTTCCAATTTCTTCACATACATGCCAACACTTATTATTGTCTGTCATTTTATTATAGCCATTCTAGTGGGTATGAAGTGGTATCTGATTATGCCTTTGATTTTCATTTTCTAATGGCTAATGATGTTGAGCATCTTTTCATGTGCCTACTGGCCATTTGTATATCTTCTTTGTAAAAATGTCTATTTGGATTTGTTGCCCATTTTAATAGGTTCTGTTTTTCATTATTGAGTTGTAGGAGTTTTTTAATATATTCTGATACAAGTTCCTTATCAGATATATGATTGGCAAATATTTTTTCCTTCGTTCATTTTTTTAGACAAGAATACTAGATATGTACTTCATTTTTCATCACATTGGAAGAAACATCATCAGTGGCATAGTAGATGGTGGAGGCATTGGGAGTGGGACTTCCCAAGTGTAAGCAATAGGGCTGTATTATCTGTAGAAAAACTTTAAAAGAATAATGAAACCACCCGGCCAGGTGTGGCTCAGCAGTTGAGCGATGGCCTAGGATCCAGGAAATCGTGATTAGATTCCTGGTCAGGGCACATGCCCGGGTTGTGGGCTTGATCCCCGGTTGGGGGTGTGCAGGAAGCAGCTGATCAATGATGACTTTCTCATCACTGATGTTTCTATTTCTCTCTCCCTCTCCTTTCTTCTCTCTGAAATCAATAAATATATTTAAAATAATATTAATAATAATAAAACCAACTAAAAGCCGGTATGCATTTTATTATTCCCATGAACCAGCAATTCTAAACAATGTCAGAGAGGGAATTCCTCCCCCAAAGGCAGATCCCTCCTCCAGCACACCCCTGTGGTAACCACTGTGTGAAATGTCTGGTTGTCCTACTCTGAGTAACATTCAGCTCAGTTGTGGGTTCTAGTAGCATCAGCCTGATCCTTTCATTATCAAGCTTCACATCAATGTATTATCCAGTGGTTGCAGCACTCACAACTGTGAACCGAATCAATTACTTAATTAGGGGTTAAAAATGACAATTTTCTAATTCTGTCAATCTTCATATTAGCTAGAATTCTTCTATAAATAAGAATTTTCCCTCATGAACCATTTGGTTTCTCTAAAATAATATTCACACAGAAACTAATCCTTTATAAATTAGAGTTACTTCTCCTTTGTCTATAATTTGCAGGTATTTTTCCTGGTTCACCATCTGTCTCTTGATTTTGCTGCGGTGCTTTTGTCATGCAGAAGGTTTTTATTTTAATGTGGTCAAATTTTTCAATCTTTTTTTGAATGCTTCAAGATTTTGAGTCACACTTAGGAATATATTCCCCATTCTCAGGTTAAAAGGAAATCACTCACAATTTCTTCTGATTGCTGTGGCTTCTTGACATTTAGATCCTTAAACCATTTGGAATTTATCTCAGTATCTGTTAGGAAGAGCAGATCCAGTTTTATCCTTCTACCATATGGCTGTCACAGTGTCCCAAATATCATTTTTTTTTTCCCTTTTAAGTAGACTTTATTTTATAGAACAGTTTTAAGTTCACAGGAAAATGGAGCAGAAAGTAGAGTTCCTATATGCCCCTCACTCCCCCACACCTAAGCCTCCTCCCTGTCCCGCCACCAGAGTAGGACATTTGTTACAATACATTGACGCACCGTCGCCTAGTTTGCATTAGGATTCACTCTTGGTGTTGTACATTCTGTGAGGTTTAATAAATGTATAATGACATGGATCCACCATTATAGTATCATACAGAATAGTTTCAGTGTTCTAAAAAGCCTTTGTGAAAAAATAAAAATCCTTTGTGCCCAGCTGGCGTGGCTCAGCAGTTGAGCATTCACCTAGGAGCCAGGCGATCGGGGTTTGATTCCCGGTCAGGGCACATGCCCGGGTTGCAGGCTCGATCAATGACTCTCATCATTGATGCTTTATCTCTCTCTCTCCCTCTCCCTTCCTCTCTCTGAAACCAATAAATATACATTCTTTAAAAATCCTCCGTGTTCTGCCTGTTCAACCCTCCTATAGATTTTTGTGTGGATGTAAGTTCTTCACTCCTTTGGGTAAATACCCAGGAACATGATTGCTGGCACTTATGTTAAGAGTGTGTTCAGTTTTGTGAGACGCCACTAAACTGTCTTCCAAAGTGGCTTTACAATTTTGCACTTCCCTCAGCGATGTATCAGAATTCCTATTGCTCCATATCCTCACTAGCATTTGGTGACAAACACCATTTATTTTAAAAATTCATCTTTTCCCTCATTGATTTGAGACCACATTTATTACACACCACATTTTATTGTTCATTTGAGTCTCCTTCTAGATTTCCTACTTTGCCAGTGGTATGTCAGTCAACTCCTGCAGCAGTGCCGCACTGTTTCAGTTACGAGGGCTTTGCAGACTGTTTTAATATCTAAGTTCCGCTTCCTACTCTGCTCTTCTTTTTCCTGCTTTACCTGGTTACTCATGCTAGTCGATTCTCCCCTAATAACTTTAAAATAAATACAGACATCCAGTGCTCTTTTGGTTATTGTATGTATTAAGCTTATTGACTGTGTATTTAATTTTATATACTGCAACTTTACTAAATTATCTTGTTTGTAGTTGTTTTACATTATTTTCTTTTGAATTTTCCTAGACTAACAATTATAGCCTCTGCTAATAAAAAAGTTTTACCTTTTCCATTCCAGCTCTTGTGCCTTTAATTTTTAAAATCTTGTCTAACCGCATTAGTTAATATATTCAATATGATGTTAAATGGTGGCGGTAAGAGTCTTATTCCTGACTTTACTGGGAATGACATTGAGTAAGGATCTGACTTTTGAGTGCACCTGTGTGCTCACACACATACACACACACAGACATATACCACAAATAAGCTACTGTTTTAGCATTTTCTGTTTTTAAAAAGGGTAAGGTAAGGGCACACGGCACTGCTGGAGAGTCAGCCTGTGTACAGTTGGTCTTGAATGAATCTGAGTTCCTCGGTGAGAGTCAAGGAGTGCAGGGAAATAGAAAAGTCTGACGCACCCGTTACTTTCTACTTCATTGAGTGATGAGTGTTTTAAATCGCAAATGACTGTTAGGTTTTTGTCAAATACCTTTTTCAGCATCTGACTATAACATAAATGTTCTTCTTATATATGTTAATATAATGAATCGTACTATTTGTTTCCTTAATAATGAACCACCCTTGTATTTGGTTAAATGAATTATTTTTAATATGTTATTGGATTCTCTTTGCTGATATTTTAGCTAAGATTTCTGTATCTATTCATAAGAGAGATTAGTCAATCATGCTCTTTTTGTTAATTGCTTTTGGTTTACATAATGAAATATATGTCCTAATATCCCAGAGGAGACTGTCAAGTAGTCCATTAAGACCAATAAATCCTTAGATTCTAATGTGATGACTCTAAAGCAGAAATTTCCAAGGCACTGTGGAAGGCCAGGTCTGTAGCTCCAGGTCTAGGATCAGTCCTTACTTTTATATTCTGCCTCTTGGGTTATGAACCTACATTTCTGAATGCGTAGCATCTGAAAGTTCCTAGAATCAATAGGTAACATTCTTTCTCTCTCTCCACGGACGTGAGCCAGGGGCTTCGATTTCTAGTGAATATATTCCTGGCTAAAACTCTGTTTAACCCAAAGTTATGACTTCCACAGTAAGAATATTACATTTGAAGCTCCTCGTTAATGCTCCTGCAGTGTCTTCTCCCTCCTCCTGTATCCCAAAAGTTATTCACAATCATGTGGCAGTGACATTAATTTTACCTTACAGAGACATTCTGACTCATTTTAGGTATTTCATTAATTTGTTTAAAGCATAATTAACTAGACTTTGGTAGCAGTTTTAGGGTAAGAAGAAAGGCCTCAAACATGTAAAGAAAAGCCAGTGCTTATTATTTTAATGTTGGCTCTATGTGTAATTTAAGTGATCTTCTAATTTAGTCGTCCTGTTCCATGTGCTTAATGAAAGTTAGACCAAATGCATGCTTTTATTAAGACTATATCATTGCTCCCATCAAAACTAGATTTTTTTTTTTGTTTGTCTCTTACAGAGGACATAAAGACAAGATATTTGTGGTAAAGTGTAACCCGCACCATGTTGACAAACTGGTTACAGTTGGGATAAAACACATCAAATTCTGGCAACAAGCAGGTACTGTTGTTTGGGTTTATCATTTATGTGGTTGAGAGCTGAAGAAAACCGTGACTGCTACCTAGCCTGTCTCTGTGATTTAAAATTAAAATGCTCCTAGGAAATGTTCTCTCCAGATTCACTTTGGACTGCTTGATGTCTAAGCTGTGAAACTTGGAACACTCTATATGGTGCTGTGCATATCCGTCAATATCTAGAAAGCTTTGGAAAATGTTCTGCTGTGAAAATAATTACCTTTAGCCCTCTGCTCTGAAAGCAGTGATTGTGTTGGTCTACTGAGCAGGAAGGAAAAGAATCGCATTGGGTGGGTGAATACAGTTTGCAGGGAGGGTTCCTTTGTTCATCGCTGAACTCAGAAAATGAATTAAATCCTGACACTACACCCAGGAGGTGGTCAAAATAAATGTCTGTGGATTATAATGTTGGTAATAATGGTGAGTAACTAAGCATGACAAAACGTGGACCAGTCTCTTATTTGTCTCACTAATAAGCCATTCCTGTTATTAAAATTGTTTTTGAACTCTCAGCATCAGCTTTAACACCAAGCCCAATATTATTCTGGTCAAAACATAAATAAGCTACTGTTCCCATGGTTCCTGCTTTTCGAGAAAGGGCCATGGCACCGGCACGTCTGGAGGGCCAGCCCGAGTGGCATTGTCCCGAGTGAGTTCGCGTTCCTCAGTGCTCGTCAGGAAATGCAGGGAAATGAGAACATCCGAGGGACGGATCTGATCCACCTCCTCCTCCACAGTGATTCATTTTTCTCACCCCAAAGCTGCTGTGATAAAAATTGAGGCAAAACATATATAACATGTTTACATTTCACATTCACAGCCGGTGCCGTTTCTGCACTTTTAGCTCAGCATTCATGAAGATGGTCCTAGCTCCCCCAGACACTTAGTCACTCCTTCCTCTGGCTGTCGCAGAACTCACGCTGAACCTTGGCTAGACATATGCAGCTGAGATGCATATTGAGTCCCCTCCCCAGCCAGACCCTAACGTCCTTGAAGGCAGGACCTCTTTCCATCTTTATACTCCAGCATTGACCACCACGCCACAAAGTAGGGACTCAATAAACACTGGTTTAATGCACGAGTGAATGAGAAGCCCCCTTATATTTTTGTTTATATTTTCTGCTGCTCACACATACTCTGTGTATACACATAATATCGACACATTGGGTTTTTCATTGAAGGCAGACATTCTACCTGCTCATAGAAGGTGTCACATTTTTAAAAATGTACTAAGTACTATTGGTCCACTGCAGGTGGGGGCTTCACCTCTAAAAGAGGAGTTTTTGGAAGTGTTGGAAAATTGGAAACAATGATGTGTGTTTCTTATGGGCGAATGGAAGATCTAGTGTTCTCGGGAGCAGCTACTGGAGACATTTTTATTTGGAAAGATATTCTACTGCTGAAGACGGTGAAGGCTCATGATGGGCCCGTGTTTGCTATGTATGCATTGGATAAGGTATAGTACATTTTTCAGAATTTATTTTCCTCCCCAGCTTTCTAAAATTGTAAGTTAGTCTTAGGAATGTCCACACCAAGGGAATCCTGTGGCTAAACACAGTACTCTGAATTAGAAAGCTGTCGTAATGAACCCCCAGTCAAGAGAAGACAGGGAGTACAAACATTTAAAATTTTCTCTTTCATTTATAATTATTTCTTTATATATAGTTTCTCCCCACTTGTTTCACACTTGTCCTTCCTGGGTCTCACTCCTAGGAGCTCCTTAAGAGTTAGTGTTGGCATAGATGTAGACACGCAGTAGCAGAAGAGACCTGAGGAACAGCTCAGCGTTATCTTCTTTCTCGGTGGCACAGTGAGTAGAGACCTGGAAGTACCAAGAGGTTAGATCATCGGTCCAGCCACCAGCTTGACCGCCAGTTATGCTGAGAAGCAGTTTGTTCCCACATAGACAGGTGCAGCTTTAACAAGAGTGTTAGAGCGAAGCCTTTTCACACCTGCTTTAGGGTTCTCCGTAGAAACAGAACCAGAAGAATATACATACACGTGTGCACACAGCCATGGACCGTGAGTCATTAGAAGAATGTACATACACGTGTGCACACAGTCATGGACGTGAGTCATTAGAAGAATGTACATACACATGTGCACACAGCCATGGACCGTGAGTCTTGAGAGGAATGTACATACACGTGTGCACACAGCCATGGACCGTGAGTCGTTAGAAGAATGTACATATACATGTGCACACAGTCATGGACGTGAGTCGTTAGAAGAATGTACATACACGTGTGCACACAGTCATGGACGTGAGTCGTTAGAAGAATGTACATACACGTGTGCACACAGCCATGGACCGTGAGTCGTGAGAGGAATGTACATACACGTGTGCACACAGCCATGGACCATGAGTCATTAGAAGAATGTACATACACATGTGCACATGGCCATGGACCATGAGTCATTAGAAGAATGTACATACATGTGTGCACACAGTCATGGACATGAGTCGTTAGAAGAATGTACATACACATGTGCACATGGCCATGGACCGTGAGTCGTGAGAAGAATGTGCATATACGTGTGCACACAGCCATGGACCGTGAGTCATTAGAAGAATGTGCATACACGTGTGCACACAGCCATGGACCGTGAGTCATTAGAAGAATGTGCATACACACGTGCACACAGCCATGGACCGTGAGTCATTAGAAGAATGTGCATACACACGTGCACACAGCCATGGACCGTGAGTCATTAGAAGAATGTGCATACACACGTGCACACAGCCATGGACCGTGAGTCGTTAGAAGAATGTGCATACACGTGTGCACACAGCCATGCACGTTAACCAGCTGATGGGACTTTTTCAGCTCCCTTATAATCCTGCGGGACCACTGTTGTACACGCGGCTTGTCGTTGGACAGCCTGTCATTTAGCAGCACAGTGGCTGTACAGAGAGGCAATTTCTCGTGAGGGGCTCATGAGGTTCCGGGGGCCGAGGAGCCCCAGGAGCCCGGGCGCCGCCCGCAGCTGGAGAGCCCGGAGAGCCGGCGGCGGCCGAGGCCCAAGGGCGCGCAGCCCGGCGCTGGCGGGTGAAGCCCGCGCTGGGGCGGGAAGGAAAGGAGATGTCCCCGGGCGCTGAGACGGGACAAAGGGCAAACTCCTCCTTCCTGGGCCGTGCTTTCGGGCTCTGGAGCCGGCGCGGGCGTCCATGCGCTGAGTCCGCCAGTCCAGGTGCCGCACCCGGAAGCCCCACAGACGCAGAAATAATGTGACCGAGCACCTGTGGCCGTCGAGTTGACACGTAAAGTTGGCCATCGCTGGGCCGCACCCCCACGCACGCGCATCTTGTTCTCGTGTCCAGCTACCCACCTGCCTTACAGGCTTTTTAGTATAAAGGTCACACTTACCTTCAGTGCTGTTAAAACACTTTCTTCAGGCAATTTGTCAGAAAACATTAATTTTTCATTCACTGCCGGCTTGCTGGGGGTGCCAATTCATCTGCACCCTTTGACCCCCAAACAGTTCGAGCCCCCAGCACACCTCAGCCAAGCCTCATTTTGCACTTACCTGTTCCCGGGTCAACATGCTGATCCCCCTACAGAAGCTGGTTTTTGTTATATGTGCAGCTATATAGCTGTTTTAGTCATTAAGCTTTTTTTTTTTTTTTTTTTTTTTTGTAGCAAACTTGTTTTTGGTTAAACTGCAAACTGCAAATGTTAGAAAAGATTAAAGCAGAATTCTGGGCTAGAAATTGATGTGATATAACGTGTTTAAACTTTTTTATTGCTTGGTAATTTAAGCTGACAAATCATGGGAAAAGATGATATCACAGTATAATATACTGCATTTAAATTTAATTTAGGGATTCAATCTCCCTGGGTGCAAAATCTATAGTAAGAATAAGAATGTTTAATGTAATAAACTCCAAAATATTATTTCCTTGTAAACATCATTAAAATGCAGCAAATTAAAAGTTTCTGAGAAAACCGAATGAATTACTCAGTTGTTTTTTAAAAAGACTTTTCTAAGAACAGTTGGTATATATAAGATGCCAGAAAGGAAAAGTAATAAAGCCAAGAAATCATAAATTTAGAACAAGAATAAAGATCACTGTTCAGTAAAATATATCCAATATGTTAGCTTTTTACTTTCCAGGTTTCGTAAAAATTAATCTGGATTTTAATTATTGTGGAAATTGATGTCTGTCGAACACATTAGCAGGATGGTTTTGTTCTATGAAGTGCCTAATTTATTCTTAATAAGAAATAATGATGTTTTTTTCTAGAAGTAATTATTTAATTTAAATATATTTAACAATCATTTTCGTAGTGATGTTAATGCTGATTCATTCAGGAGGAGTATGTCAGATACCAGGAACTGCCAGACTTCGAGGCTGGTCCTGTTCTGTAGGAACCCACTCTCTAGTCACGGGGCTGGGCACAGAAACGGCCACGATCCTGTGGACCTAGAGCCTGAAGAAAGTGCAGTGGACACACAGTGAGGATGCACTTGATCCTGCTAGAGAAGTAGGAGAGATGCTTCTAGAAAATTCCATATTATGATTATATCTTGTCAGATTTTTCAGTCCCCTACACTTAGGAAGAAAACACACAAAGCTGCTTTACCTGTGGGGACTCCCGTGAGGGCTGGGTGGTAACTGGTCATTTCAACGTGTATGTAATCCTTCCTCCCATGTCTGCCTTCACAGGGCTTTGTGACGGGTGGAAAGGATGGCATCGTGGAGCTCTGGGATGATATGTTTGAAAGATGCTTGAAGACTTATGCCATTAAAAGAGCAGCATTGTCGACTAGCTCTAAAGGTGCCACTCCCAAACATCCAGTAGAAACCCTTCTTTTCATGGGGATGGAGAAGACAGTACTAATGTTCTTGGAAAAACACGATCAAGTCAACTCTCCTTCTTCCACGTTCAGAGCTCTAGGCCCCTGGTAGAAATGTCAAGGATGATTGCCTAGTACCTAGTATTTTGGAAGTATAAAAACAGAATTTATGTAATAGTATTTTTATTTTTTTGCTCTATTAAATACGTTTTTCCCCCCCTCAGGGTTGCTTTTGGAAGATAACCCTTCAATTCGTGCCATCACTTTGGGACATGGACATATCCTGGTGGGAACCAAAAATGGAGAGATCCTGGAAATTGACAAAAGCGGCCCAATGACCCTGCTTGTTCAGGTACATATTCTTGTGCTTGTACATATTCCTGTACAGTTCACATCAGAGCCAGGACTGAGGTGAGGTGGGCGGGGGGCACTTAATCTGCAGAATTTAAGGAAGCATTCACTCTCAGGGTGGTGCAAGTATTAACTACCTATTACTGTGTATTAATTGCCACAACCAGTGAGTTTTAAAACAGCACACATTTATTATCTTATAGTTTCTGGGGGTCAGGAGTTTGAGCATGGCTTAACTGGGTCCTCTACTAGAGGCTCCTTGAGGCTGCAGTGAGAGTCAGGACTGCAGTCCCATCTGAGGCTCAACTGAGGAAGGATCTTCCAAGGTCACTCCGGTTGTTGGCACAGTTCCGTTCCTCGTGGTTGTAAGACTGATGGCTTCCATTCCTTGTTGGCTCTTGGCCAGAGGCCACCTTCAGCTTTTACATGCTGCCTACAGTTCCTTTCCACGTGTGGGGCTCCCTAACATGGCCCATTACTTCCTCAAAGCCAGCAAGGGAGAGAGGAAAAACAGGCACTGAAGTCTTATGTAACATAATCATATCACATACATAAGCATAAACATCCATCATTTTTGCCATATTTTTTAATTGAAAACAAGCTACAGATCATGCCATATTCAAGAGTTTGAAATCAGGAGGCTCATGAAGGTCACCTCAAGAGTGTTCCCTTCACAGCTACCCTCTGGCCACCAATTGTTCATGTTCCTACCCATTCAAAATTCATTCCTTGCTCCGAAGACTCCAAGAGCCTTATCCCATTACAGTATCAGCTCAAAGTCCATAATCTCGTCATCTAAAGTCCAGGTGTGCGTAAGGCTCCACAGGTGTATTTTCTCTCAGTCTGTCAACCCGTAAAACTAACAAGACGCTCTTTGCTCCACACACACCAAACATACAGGTGCCTGTTTGGATTTTGTGCCTCACTTCTGCCTCAGCCTTGATTCACAGAAACACACTACAGACTCTTTACCCTCCCACTGCCCTCAAGAATTATATTCAGGTAAAATTAGAATAAAATAAATATCAATGAATCCTGAAAGATCAAAGAAATGATACAATCTCACCTGAGGGGTTGATAGTTTGTGGAGGTGAGCAGGTCGGTAGTCCTGCCCAATTTGGTGAGGGATAGACTTGATTTATAGATGGAAGAGGTGTGGGAGGGTGAGGGGTGTGTTCAGAAGTTGGAGTAGAGGAGTGAGCATGGACCATATAAGCTTCAGCTCTTCTGTGGGTCCAGTAAAGGAGCTTCCCCTCCTTTTCCTGACTTGACTCATGCCTGTGGGTTTGCTTTATTAGGGATGAGTCCCAAGATCCCACTGAGAGGGGCCCTCTGATGGACTAAACTCTAGGAACAGATCTGTCTGCACGTAGGTCATGGCTTAGAACAAACACTGTGAAATTTCAGACATGCAGGTGTTCATGTCCTTCTCTGGGAATCCTGAATAAGAATCTGTGTTTTTAAAAAAAATTTTTGTTAAAAACAAATCTCAAAAACTCTATAGCTGACTGTGCCAGGCTGCAGGATTGAGATGTGTCATTGGGCATGACTGTCTTGTTCTCTGGCTACTACTCGTGCTTTTGTCATTTCCTGCCAAACTCATGGCCATGACTTACTTAGTTTTATTGAAAAGTGTTTCTTTCAATTTAAAGTCTTTTTAGTTCATTATTGATTTTTTTTAATGCCCAAGTTTGAGACTTTAAATTATTTTCATACATACTGTACTGCTAAATATTTTTGCAAGATTGATACCATACTATGATTTAAACCATGTTTTAAGATTTAAATTCTAAGTTTTCTAACTTTACACTCTTAAGTATTATGTTATAGGTGTTTAAACATTTTAAACTTGACAATAAAGACTTTTCACTTTTTTGTTCTCTACAATTCTACTCTTTTTTTGTACTAATTTTTATTGTTCTAATAATACAGATACCCACCAGTTCCATTTATTGAGCACCTACTATGTGTCAGGCAGTACTGTTGTACAAAATCTCTTTCTCACCTCCACAACAGATTGGTTCAGTTGAAATTGTTTTATTGATGAGGGACCCAAAGCCCAGTAAATTGCCCACAGCCACATGCTAAGAACTGCAGAGCTGGGATTCAGACCATAGTTTGTCAGACACCAGAGCCCTTTCTTTTTCACGGCACCAGGCTGTCCTCTCAGTGTCTCAGCATGGAGACTGCGGAAAGCAGTGCAGAAGTCGTGGCCCCTGAGCTGTGGAGCTGGTGGAGCCATCTTCTCCCCTGCATGTACCATCCGTTTCCTTTATTCACAGCATCTCTTTCCTCTTCTGGCCTATCATGCATTTGCCATCTCCTCCTAGGCGGAACTCAGCAGTCAAATGCAATCAATGTTTGTTGGGCTCCTGCCGAGATGTGCCCTGTGCTGTGCTGTGCCCAGTGGACAGGGCCTCCTGTCACTGGGCTCACAGTCCTGTACTCAGAGGATGGACACTGAGGAGAAGCTGAGGGACAGTAGAGGCAGAGTGATTAAGACCATCAGCTATCTGGCTATGGGGAGATATCAGGTCTACTTTTCCAGGTTCAATAGCATGGCAACCCAATATCACCTGGAATATAGTGCTTATTTTTAAGAGAAGGAAAGCTAGGTTGGGGGAAGAGAGACGTGACATGAGCTGATTCCTGACAATTTCCATTGTGTACACTTTGAATATAATCAACTCAGTTGTGCAGCTGTTTAGTATCAGCTTTCTGGGAGATAGAATAGGAAAGTAAGATCCTAAGCTCATTTCCTTACACCACTCTAGCCTGCCTTGCTCACTCCTGTTTATACAATCAGATTAGGTTGAGGAAATAGAATTTTAAAATCAATATATACGAGGCAGTGGTTTGAACAGGTCTCAGAGCACCGCAACCCCGTCCTCAAGCAGAGTGAACAAAGGGACCTCTAAGCCTGTAAGAGACCTTTAAGCTCTGTGATCTTGGGGTGGGGGATTCTGAAGGACCTAGGATCCTTCAAATCCAATAAATTAAAAAATAATATTTACACCCTTTAGCCCTCCTCAGATATTTGAATGTCACCTGTATCTGGAACTCTATGTCTTCTGCGAAATTACTGTTTTGCTCAAACAGCTTCCCAGTTAAACCGGAATCATCCGGTTTCTCTTTGGAAAGCCACCTGTTCCCCAAAGCATTCCAACTACTGACGCTTTTCAGATGCCTGTATACGGTCTTCCCTTTCTCTTTACTAAGCGAAGACTTTTTATAATTATCCCCTAAAAGCAGAATTCAGTAAACAATCTGGTCTGTCTTATTGCTCTGTACACTAATCTATTCTCTGTTCTCTAATGTATTACTGAGTGATAAATTATAGGAGTCAGATTTGTTTTCTCCATAATTGTTCATTTTAAAATACCGTTTCATCTCAGTTATTATTCTAAGCCAGTTATGTATATAGATGTGTGGAACTGGTCCAGTGCATGAAGCACCTTTCAATTTTCCAAAGTTCATTGGAGAGACCAATTTGTGAACAAATGCTGACACCAGGACACTTGAAATGAAAATTTAGCTCTCTTTATTTCTGTTCTGCCAAATGCTATTCATTCAAAGGACTAAAATTGAAATAAATGAACAGGAGTATTGCTATCTAACTCCTCTGATAGGTGATAGCTGCATCTTTTAGAATATGGTTTGTGTCATTGTGATCAAGCTGCTTTACAAGGAGGTACATATATACTGTGTTATCTGATGTCAAACAACAGGATAAAATAAGGCACTTCATTATTTCTAAATGAAGATGTTTCTAAATGAGAAGATGTTTGACATCATACAAAATAAAATTTATAAGCGGCAAGACCGCATTTTGCTCCCCAAATGAATGCGTTAGCATCGTGGCAGTGCAGCTTCCGATTCGAGTTCAAATGGAAACCTTCTTCACGGGATCGTGTTGGCTCCGGGAGCTCTGACTGTGTTCACTCACATCTGAGCCTGTTTGGAACACTCTCGGCTGAATATGCAGCACGAGGCTGCCGAAGAGCGAGAGCGAGCCGGGAAGCACAGACCCAGTTGTCCCGTTCCCTCTCTCCACAGGGGCACATGGAGGGAGAAGTGTGGGGGTTGGCAGCTCACCCTCTGCTGCCCATCTGTGCAACTGTGAGCGACGATAAAACGCTCCGCATCTGGGAGTTATCCTCCCAGCACCGGATGCTGGCGGTACGGAAGCTCAAAAAAGGTACGTGACATCGCCTTATGCATCTGTGAAGTATTTATGAGCAGCAGGGTGGGTTGGATCCATTCGTTCATTCAGCTGATATTTACTGACAGCACCTGCTGTATGCCCCAAAATGCGGTAGGCAGTGGGAATTCAGTGTCTGTTCCTCCGGTCATACCTCCGCACATGTCGAAGTCTTGCAGGAGGCGGGCCTGACCTGTCCATGCCCAGCTCTGGTTCATTGCTTTTCCTTGCACTTCACAGACACTTGCCACCTGGGGGCAATATGTCCTTCCTCTTCGCATTGAGAGCTGTGTGCATTGGTTGAAATACATAGGCTTGTAAAGAATGCTGTTTGACTGCATGTCTCACAGTCCCCAGTTTTGAAAAACAAAAATCCACTACACAAAAAATAATACTTAATATCAAGAAATGAGTAAATATGTACTGAACCACCTATATGCATTAGAACTGAGAGGTTTACCAAGTACAAATTCAGCAAACATTTGCTGAGTACCTGCTATGTGTCAGGCACTGGAGATCCCAAGGTGAACGGTCCCATCTCTAGTGTCAGAGATAGACAAGATTTGAACAGAGTCCCAGCAACAGATGGTCCATTCAAATTGGGTAATTTGAAGAGAGTCTAAAAACAGGACTGCTTGTAAAGGGGTGGGGAGGGGGTTGAGAAGTGACCAGGGATAGTGCAGCACTATGCAGCTATTAGCCGCTGGGTACCATTACCAGCCCTGAAGGGGCAGGAGAAGGGCGTGATTGCCGGAACTTTGAAAGTGAGAGCTATGTGGGGTGACAGCGGACAGCAGCTGTGACCATCAGCGCAGAGTTTCCCCCACAGCCAGAGGAACCCTTCCTCCCCGCCTCCCTCTTCTGTCTCCTGTCGGTGCTCCCCCATTGATGGTCCATACAGGCCAGCTCCAGGCACCGAACAGGGAGGAGAGTGGATGTGGAGAGACAAACCCAAGATGCCTGGCACAAACAAGGTACCAGGAGGCCAGGAGAAGGGCCTGCTGCCAGGGTCGGCCTCATCGTGGATGAAACATGAGAGCTGAGGCCTGAAGGATTTGGGAAAGTCCTTAAGACAGGAAAGGATGGCATCGGGGTTTGGCACTCAGACATTTGTATTGGGCAGTTTTATAAGCAGAGAGACAGGGGAGTGTGTTCTAGGATTAAAATAACGGTGTCAGGAGAGTGGTCACAATAACGAAGGCTACTGTTGCTGAGCCAGCAGCACTTTGCATTTGGTCTTCATGGGAACCCAGTGAGTAAGGCCATCTTTGTTACCGCTTACAAATTAGGACACTGAGCCACAGAGAACTTAAGTCATTTGCTTGTAAGTGAAAGTTTCACAGCTTGTAAGTGGTGAAACGGAATTCAAACCCAGGCAGCGTGGCTTCAGAGAGCTCCCCTGTGGCTGCTGCATGACCCTGCCTCCTTCTGCCTCGTTCCCCTCTTTACACTGGACCTCTGGGCCTTTGTACCTGGAGCCAGGACGCAAACCCAGGTCTGACCACAAAGCTCATGCTCTTCACCACCACAGCACTGAGTCATCTGGCTCAATATCGGGGAAATGACGGACCGAGTTTCGTTGTGAGTGACTTGAGTGTCAGACAGTGGACTTTATTCACTAGTTAGAAATCAGTTCAAAAGAACAACTACTAAATTATGTTAGATAAGATGACTGTTCAACCCAGTTTACAGCTGCTGTCCTGGTGTAATTATTAATAGCTCTCCCTTCTCTCTCAGAAGTGCCCTGGTTTGTACAATAAACTAGATGGTTATCCTAATCTTGAGGATCTCCTCAAGGGCAGGCTAGCTTGTCATTCTTTCAGCACTTGAGTCATCGTAGGTGAATAACCGTTTGCTCAGTGAAGGGAGGAAGATGGAATTAGGGGAGCTGATGTGAAGTTATTGGTATGAACATTGCTTTCAGCGTCCCAGGAGCTGACGGAGGGGTGTGCGCGGAGCTCGTGGGGAATGCCTTAGCCCGAGGCTGCGTGCCTGCCCCAGCCCTGGGGCTGTGCTTACCAGAGTCTTCAAATTAAGAATGGGGGGCATATTCTTAGGATCCCTGTTAAGCATACCCCCATAGACCCCATACTCCTCAGAAGCATCTCCCTGTGGCCCTACAAAACAGTGGAAAACGTTGGTCATGTAGCAACATCAGCCCGTGATTCGTTTTGCAGACATCTCTGGAGAGAATGGTGTCTGTGCCCCATTCTCCTGACAGAGGCAGGAACAAAATCCTTCGCCTCTAGAATTAGGCAGCGTGACCCATGGAGCAGAGAGCTGAATGACAAGGTTCTCTGAAGGAAGTTTTACATGTAAGGCGTGGTTTTTAAAAATAGTTTCTAGAAATTTTATTATAGAACATCTGTTCTTAGGTATCACCTCTTTTCTTGGGAGCAAAGATACTGGTTATATTAATCCTTTAAAAACCTGCCAGGTACGCAGATACCAAGAAATAAATAGCCTCAAAGAAGTTTAAAATGTGTTTTTAACATTATGGTCATTGTCCTTGGGTTTGGAGGGAAAAGATCATTGAAATTATGACGTTTTAGTACTTCGCGCAAGCTGTGTTAAGGACACGGCCACATGTCCGCGCATAAGCACATACATGAATCTCTCCAGCGCTTCACCGGGCTTGTTTGGTAGAAAGTCAGGCACAGTGAGTGCGGTTTTGTGAATTATTTTGTAGGTGGAAGATGCTGTGCCTTCTCCCCTGATGGGAAAGCCTTAGCGGTTGGCTTGAACGATGGCAGTTTCCTAGTCGTAAATGCTGACACTGTTGAAGACATGGTCTCCTTCCATCACAGAAAAGAAATGATCTCTGATATTAAATTTTCAAAAGGTAAAGATGACAGCAAAAACTTTTAAAAATGTATCGGGACAAAGAGTTACAAGAGTAGACTGCGTTCATTATTTCCTTGACCTTTCCCCCTTTTTAAAACACAAAGTTCCTGGAAGCCAAGTCTTCTATAAAATGTTTTCATGCTAACTGTACATTTTTCTTCGTAGATACAGGAAAATACCTTGCCGTGGCATCCCATGATAACTTCGTGGATATTTATAACGTACTTACAAGCAAAAGGGTTGGCATCTGTAAAGGTGCTTCTAGTTACATTACCCACATCGACTGGGACTCTAGAGGTAAAAATATGTGGCTTTTAAACTATAATTTTTGTTTAAAAAAGGTTGATGTTCATCCAGATATTGTTTCTAGAGAGGACGGCAGCCGAGTTTTAGAGAAAAACAGAGAGGGGACCCCACCATATAAATGACTCTAATTTTACAACCCAGAGGCAGCCGCTGTTAACATTTTGAGTATTTTTCATTAGTAGTAGCGTTATTCATTCCAGCCGTTGAGCTTTAAGACAGCTGAAGATATCTGATGCCGTCTGCTACCGGAGGCAGCCACCAGCTCCCCTTTGAGTCCTTGCCTTGGTCTCCTAACAGGGGTCCCTTTCCCTGCCAGCCCCCCGCCTCCCCGAGAGCTGCCCAAGGAGTCTCAAGCAGTTCTCACCCTCCTGCAGAGGTGGAAAGTTCCATTCAGCTTTCCTCAAGTTTCTCTGCTCTCCAAACTCCCCGACTGCCGCCTCCGGGTCATGCCCACAAACACCAAGGGGACACGTCTACTTACTTACCTAACAAATCTAACTTCTGCCCTGAGCAGAATCTTAAGACAGAAAATGTGGAGGGTCTACAAGTGAGAGATGTGGTTCCTGCTCTCCGCAGAGTTTATGGGTTGGTGAGGGAGTTGCCCTGGTCCCTGAATAATACTCGGGCACGGCCTGGGCGAGGCCTGGGCGTGAGAGGCGCTGAGTCACCGAGAAGGTGGTGCAGGGCCTGGGAACGGGCGAGTCCGCAGAGTCTAGGGCGAGCATCCCAGGCTCAGAAGGACCTGGTGCCCCAGCCGTGGAGCTGGGGAAAGCGGGGTGATTGGGAAGCAGTGAGCAATGCCGAGCGGCTGAGGGCGTGGAGGGGGGTGAGTGTAGAGAGACAGACAGCCAGGATGTAAGGGGACCTTGACGTCACGCAGGGAAGTTGAACACTGAACTTCATCCTATAGGGTTAGGTAACTGAGACACGTGGATGGGGCGCTTTCTGCCCTCTCTCGGAGGGTGAGTGAGCCCGGAGTTGGAAAGCATCTAAAATAAACCGGGGTGATGAGGGCCTCAACCAAAAAGAGGTTGTTTCAGAGATGCCAGGATATTTTTATTTCAAGTATTTTTTGAAGTAAAACCATAAATTTCTGCTTACACAGGTATTTAGTTGTAACTCTATTTGCTGCACTGGAATTTGGACTTTATTTAAGCTTTACAACCTGCAGGCATTTTTATACAGTGCAGCAGATAGGAAGGAAGAGTGCCATTTGTTGTAAGAGGCGCAGGTCCCAACAAGGGCAAAAGGAGATCAGATAAGTCCCTCTCACTTACATGTCAGGGCCGTGCTGGGCACAGTGCCGAGGGCTTAGGCTGGCATTTGTGACTGGGCAGGACACTGGCCGCCTGGCAGTCATCTAAGAACCGGTGAGGCCGAGGGAGTAGATGGAAGCAGCCACTTCTCACCCCGCTTCTGTGATATGCTTTGCTTTTGTGTTTCCGGGATGGAAGCAGTGACGTCTTCCTGTTCACTCTCTGGCTAACGTGCCTAGATAGGCCTTCTCATGAGAATGGTTTAGAACAGCCGGGGCCAGCCTATGAGTACGTAAACTAGAGTACGGTGAGTTTTATTTAAAATTCACCACACACACACACGCAATACCTGACACGATATGTGAAATCCCACCGCCACAATGACCACTGGGGGATTAAAACCAATTTATTATTTACACAGTAGGGAGTGAAGAGCCATGAGAAAATGGAATACGTTTTGATCAGGAAGATTTCTTTAAAATGACTTTTAATTGTGATAAAATATGGGTCACATAAAATTTACCATCTTAACCATTTTTTCATTTATTTTTTAAATTTTATTTTTGTTACCGTTTATAGTCAACATTATTTTGTTTTAGTTTCAGGTGTACAGCACAGTGTCAGACAATTACATACTTTACAAAGTGATTTCCCCAGTATTTCCAGCACCCACCTGGCACTATACCTGGTTATTTATTACAGTATTATTGACTCTATTCCCTGTGCTGCGCTTTACAACCCCATGACTATTCTGCAACTATTAATTTGTACATGCATCTTAGTAATTTTTACCCAGCCCCAAGCCCCAAGCCCCCTCCCCTCATATCATTTTTAAGCATACAGGTGGGTGGCACTGAATAAATTCACACTGTGCAGCCAACACCACCATCCATCTCTAGAACTCTTTTCATCTTGTAAAACTGAAACTCTCGACCCATTAAACAATAGCTTCTCTTTCTCCCTCCCCTGGCCTCTGGCAACCACCATTCCACTTTCTGTCCCTCAGAATTGGATTACTCTAGGTACTTCATATAAGCGGAATCATACAGTATCTATCTGTCTTTTTTGTGGCCTGCTTATTTCATTTTGCATAATATCCTCAGGGTTCATCCGTGTTGTAACATGTCAGAATTTCCTTTCTTTTTAAGGCTGAACAGTGTTCTGTTGTACGTACCTACCACATTCAGTTTGTCCATTCATCCACCGGTGGACACTGGGTCGCTTCCACCTCTCGGCTGTTGTGAATAGCGCTGCTATGAACACGGGTGTGCAGTTAGTATGTGGGGTTTCAGAATCAGCAGTGGGGTTTCTGAATCAAATGATAAATCCATTTTTAAGCTTTTGAGGAACCACTCTACTGTCTCCCACAGTAGCTGCACCATTTTACATTCCCACCAGCAGCGCACAAGGGTTCCAACTTCACATCCCTGCCAACCACCGCTTGGTTATTTTCTGGAGTTTTTTTGCTTTGTTTTTGACAGCGGCCATCCTCATGGGTGTGAGGTGGTATCTCATCGCAGTTTGACTCATATTTTGAAGGGATTTTTAAAATTCTGTAAACATGTAAGCCCTGTGTTGGATGCTAGGGATATAAAGAGGAATACATCCCAGATGGAAAGAGCAAGATCTTGGCCAAGATCAGTGGAGGGACCTGGGCGAAGGTCTGTGTAAAGCCCTCAACATGGAGCCATCACTTCTGCAGTGTAAGAGGCAAACCTCACGATTTCCAAAATTCTGCCCAAAGCCAGTGTCTGTGGTCCTGCTAGCGTTTGGGATGATGGAAAACGCACTGGGATTTAGGATGCCAAGGTCTTCAAAGAGCCATCTCACCTCTCATCCTTCAGTCAGATGAGAGGATTCGACCAAGTGGTTTCTAGGACAAAGGAAAAGAGAATCCGTTTGATTTGGGGAGGAGGTATACCATCCGGAGGATAACAGCAGCTGTGCCTGTGACTCTTCCCTGGCTTATCTCAGTTTCATTGCCATGCGATGTGTTATGTTGATATTTCTATGTTTCTGATCTCCGAGTTCTGCAAATGCCTGACCTTGAGAATGTGCTAAGCTGTCTCAGGACCAGCCTAGCTTTTCACAGCGGAGCCTTGAGGGTCTGCAAAGGGTAGACAGCAGAATTTAGGAGCAAGGGTCTGTTTCATTCCTTTGATCTTGTCAAAATAGCGAACGCATTTGCCGAGCCAGCTGGCTCCTCGGGGGCAGGGAATGGCACAGCCTGCAGCCTCAGTGGCCTTTTGTGTCCATGGCAACCACAGGTCCCACGAAAACCGAAAAGTGCATCGGGCCTTTGCAGAAACAACAGCTACCCCTGAACGAAAGCTTCTGCACAGAATGCTTGAGAAAGAAAAATATATATGGAGAGAGGAAATCATGGAAGGATGTTTTCTGGCTGCTATTAGTTCATTTCTAGAAATATCAGAACTATAAGATCTTTGAACAATGAACAGTTTGAGCCATAGTCGGAGGTCTCATTCCCATTTTCATTGCCAATGGCCTGATATGTTTGGTACATTTAGTAACAATTTTAAGATTGTTCTAACTTGTAAATGGTATAGCAGCTGGGCTGATGTGTGGGAATGGTTTTGTGGACTATAGAGCTCTGTGCACCTGCAAGATGTGTGATGTACTGTACCTACTTAGAAATGAGGACATCTGTCTCTTTCAATTTCCTCATTCAGTGTGAGTAGACATTTCTAGTGAATAAAAATGTGAGGATTCTGGAAAAATAGGGTTTCCATTATTCAGGGGTGAATTATACATGCATGGATTATACAGATATCTTGCTCTTTGTTTCTGCTCCTGTCCTCAGAATATTTCAGTGGTTATATATTACACGGCATCAGGCAGTGGGAAAAAAGTGGTGACCTAAATATTTCCTCTTTGCCTAAAATAAAAAAGACAATGTAATAACAGCAGTAAAGAAAATTGAGGGGAAAACACACCCACGCTCATAACTCCACCTTCCTAACACAAGAACCGTTGATTTAAAAAAAAAAAAATTGTTCACATCCTTGGTTGCAAGGAACAGAAACCTACTCGATCCAGCTTAAAATTAAAATTAATAATAAAGGCTGAGTTTGTGGAAAGACATAGGGATGTCGCATAGATTCCAATAGCAGGAAGCAGCATCCGCCTAGGAACTGGCTTTAGGAACGAAGTGGGAAATGCCCAGGAACCGAGCCGGAGTTCCTCTCCCCTCCTTTGCCCGGCTCGGTTCAGTGTTCCCTGCTCTCTGGCGCTGCTGTTGGCCCCTCGCTCTGCACAAGCAGCCTTTCCCTCATTCATTTCCACGTGGCCCACTCTCTGTTGCCCCCAAATGCCACCCTCAATCCCAGAGTTCACAGCTAATCTCAGCAGGGCACCCGCCGATTCAGCCTCCCAGATCCCAGTTTTCCTGGAGAGAGAACTGGACTGTCCAGCCCAGCGTCTGGGTCATGTGGAGGGCAGTTCTCAGGGCAGGGACGTGGGCTAGGTTGGCCCCCACGGGGGTCTAGGGTTCTGCGAGGCACTGTTCGGACTGCTGTCTTGTGTTTAGATTCTCTAATATTTTCGCCATCATAAAGTACACTGAGCTATTTTAAAAGTCTTTGGTTTGTTTTTCGATGTATGATCTTTGCAACTGTGGTGTAAACTGAGTCGTTAGGATTATCCGAGAATTAAAATCCTTTGAGTTCTGTTACTGTCTTGTGGCCAAAAATCTTCTAAAATTAGCCATATTCAAAGAATGTTTTTATTGAACCCTTTAATACTTCTCCGCACCCTTTGTTATTTGCACTCACTCTTGAGAATCCTAAAATACATTTTGCAGATATATTTAGTTCATTGAAAAAATATTACTCATTTTTTTATAATGTTAAATAGCCAGAGCTAATTAAATTCCCTTTTCTTTTCTCATTTGCGTGTGCATGTTCACCCAAAAGTCAGGACTATGCCCATTTCAGCGGAAATGTGTTCAAATTCCCTTGCTCCAAAGGAAAACCCCCTCACCACCCTGTTATAACTCAGCAAATTACAAACAATTAAGGTTTTCAGTTATGGTATAAGAGAACCTTGTTTTTATTATTTTTACCATTTAAAAAAATTTTAACTGATTTTTATACAGAGGAAGGGGGGGAGAGAGAGAGGGAGGGAGAGAGAGAAACATCAATGTGAGAGAGAAACATTGATCAGTTGCCTTCTGCACGTGCTGACCGGGGATCAAACCCGCAACCCAGGTATGTGCCCTGACCAGGAGTCAGTCGTGCCACCTTTTGATGTACAGGACAACGCGCCAACCAGCTGAGCCAGGGTGAGAACCTTGTTTTTAATTAGTCACTTAGAAATAGACCTACAACTCTGAAGGTTAGCCAAGCTAGATTTCAGACCTCGGTGATGTCTACTTAACCATTAAAGAACGTGATATAAACCCCACAGAGTTCTTATTTTGGTATTATTTTTCTAAGATGGACATTTCAAGACTACTAGATGTAAACAGGGAAAAAACAGAGGGGGGAAATATTATGTGATGAAGGACTGAGTGGAGGTTCAGGGGATAGGGTGGGTCGTGTGCTAATGACTGTTGAAGCTGGACATTAGGCACATAAGGGCTCTTAATACTAACTTACTTACATGTATGTTTGCAATTTTTCATAATTTTTAAAATGCTGAAAAAATGCTAGAAAGTGTATCTTTTGAGTCATTTAAATTTCAAGCCATAAAGGATTATTGACGTGGCTGGAGAATTATGAAATCTTATCCACTTCAGCAGTAATCAGAATGAACCCAAGATTATAGTTTCACTTCACACTGAAAGACTATTTTTGGTCAACATTTTGTTTTGGGAAAGTCCTGGATCTCTCTACAGATTTTCGAGTAAGGGGGAGAGGGGAGGGAAACGAGCATGGACAGTTTGTTTCATGTGTCCTTCCTGTTTCTAAACGTCAAAGGGCAAATGTAGAATTTAGACCTGAGTAAATGTGAATGTTTGCGACAAGGTTCTCACTTCTGATGCCATAATTCTTGCCAAAGCAGTTGCTTTTACTGCATCTCTGTGCTAGGAGGCAACAGGGAAAAAGAGCGAAAAATAGATGTTGTCAAGCTTTGGAAAAATAGCTCCTTTCAGTGTAACGGAGGAAAGCGTAGCAAACGCGATTCTTCTATTCTTGAAGGATGTTCAAGGTCAGGTTTCATGAGGTCCATGTCCAAAAAAATCGTAGCTTTAGGGTTTGCATCATGCCATGTACTTGCCTTTACATGTATTTCTGGATAACTGACCATGTATTTACTCAATTTATGAAACTTTGACTAGAGTGAATCAAAATAGTTGTAGCCATGCTTACCACTTTATAATAAAAAAATAAATGCAGAGTTTAATTGTTTCTCTGCTTCATTCTATCATAACAGGAAAATTGTTGCAAGTTAATTCGGGTGCCAAAGAACAGCTCTTTTTTGAAGCTCCAAGAGGCAAACGGCATATAATAAGACCTTCAGAGGTAACAGTTGTACACAAAGCTTTAAAAGATATGTTTCATAAAGATCTAATATGTGCATTTTTTGGAAAACAAATCAATCCGTATCCACTAATACATGGGTTATATTTTTAATAAAACCTATCAATTGTTATCTGCTAATATGGGTTACATTTAGTGTACCTTTAAGCTCGATCATTTCTTAAATCTGGCTGCTGAATCCGGTTTTCTGCTTTGTGAGGATTTATGGATTTACTATACCACTGATTAGCAGCAGCTTGCTGTCTGCTTAATTTTTCTGTGCCTGACGACAATAACTAAACTAGCAGTTTAGATGCTACATATCCTTTTATTCCACTCAACATGTTGTTTTGTGTAAAGCTTCTTATAAACAAATTTTTGAAACATACTTTCTCAATGTTTACTATTCGTAATAATCAATATTTTCTGCAACAATAAGACAAATGATCTTTGGAAGCAAAAACTATCCATGACCTGACCATCCTAATTTATCAGACTTTCTTTTTTCCTTGTTTTTCTCATGTCCCTAGCCACATACATAACTTAAAATTTTTTTAAATTGATTTTAGAGAGAAACAGAGAGAGACAAAGGGAGAGAGAAACTTTGATGTGAGAGAGAAAAATTGATGTGAGAGAGAAACGTCGATCATTTGCCTCTTGCATGTGCCCTGACTGGGAATGGAACCCGCCACCTTTTGGTGTACGGGGATGATGCTCCAACCAAATGAGCCACACTTGCCAGGGCCATGATGTTTTAATTGTTGAAATCAAAGCCTAGATAAAATTTTTGAATCCACAACCTGCCTCCTTCCTGAAAACTCAGCTGCACAGAGCTGCCATATAATGACCCTGACGGCCAAAAGGTCATTGCCCGATTGAGCTCTAAGAACAGGAGTCCTGTTAGTCCCAGGAGACAATATGACTCATTTCCTTGCAATGTAAACTTTGATGAAAGAAAGGGAAATACTGCTTCCTTTGAGGAAAAGTGGGTAAAAGTACACTACTGAGGGGTAAGTGGCTGCCTCTCTCTATAGTCTGCCAGTAATGTAAACTATCCCAGCAGTGTAAAGTACCCCTGGAGATATTTGGACACCTGCGCATTCATAATGTTCTCATTTCTGAAGGAAATATATGTGCGGTGCTTAGGAAACACAAGTTGTTGTACATGATAGCATTGTATTAATGGAAATTGTTTACTCATCAGTGGGTCTCACACCCCTAATTCCAATTTATTTCTCCCTGATCAGTCCTCATTTTAACTTAAAAAAATAAATTTTAGGAGGTACCATTGGTTAACAACATTACATAAGTTTCAGGTGTACAATTCTGTGATACATTATATGTATGTTTCGTTGTGTGGTCACCACCGAAAGTCTAGTCTCCCTCCGTCAGCATATATTTGACCCCCTTAACCTACTCGTCATTTTCCCCCACCCCCCTTCCCATCTGGTAACCACCTTACTGTTGTCCATGTCCATGAGTTTGTTTTGTTCGTTCGTTGCTTTTTGTTTTATATCCCGGGTATGAGTGAAATCATATGGCTCTTGTCCTTTTCTGTCTGACTTATCTCACTTAGCACGATATTCTCAAGATCCGTTTGTGTTGTCCCATATGGAGAAACATTTATAGCCTTGAGTAAGCGATATTTTTAATTATGTCACTCATTCACTGAACATCTGTTGAATACGCCAGGCACTGCATATGCCTGTATGTTAATTTTCACAACAGTCTTGTGTGATAGTTGTCAATCTCATTTTACATATAGGGAAATAAATATTCCAAGAGAATCAGAAGACTGTGGAGCTGTGATCCCAATCTAGAGGGCTCTGTGTGTGACTCTACCTGGATTTCTTCTGTGTATTTAAGCATCATTTTTACACCACTTCACCTGTATTTTCCCATCCTGTTCTAGTGTCTGCAAATTAGTGCACTAAAATAAAGTTTAGTTTAACCAAATGATGGGGGAGGGGGCAACTTGAGATAGATGAGCAACTATTATGTAAAAGAATACGCTTAAGAGGGAAATTCGTATTATAAGGCTTCTGGAAATGCCAGGCTCTGGCTCACTCTTTTTATCATCTTTTTAAATCCTCACCCGAAGATATGTTTTTATTGACTTTAGAGAGAGAGGAAGGGAGAGGAAGAGAGAGGAAGAGAAACATCAATGTGAGAAAGAGATCCATCGGTTGCTTCCTGGGGATCGAACCTGAACATTGAACCCATGACCTTTACGGTGTACGGGTTGGTACTCCAACCAACTGAGCCGCACCGGCAGGGCGTTCATTGTCACTCTTGAGCACATCTGTTATTGCAGAGGCTGACCTCTGGGGCTCTTGGTTGGAGAGCCCCTCCAGCGGTGCTTGCTCAGCCTGGCCTCCCTGGTATTGCTCTTGCTAAGAGCACCATTTGCATCACCAATATTGTCAGGTCCTTCAACGGAGTACGAAGGATTCAGAACATTTTCTTGAAAAGAAAAAAAATTTTTAAAGAAACAGCCACACTGAAATTAATACAAAGCTTACCTGGCAAATTTTTTCCTATATAAGTATTAAAATGTCCATTTAAAGCCACCTGATGCAGCATGGTGCAGTGAAAGCAGCTCTGTACTAGGAGACCAAGTCCCTGGGCCTCGACTTCCTTCTGCTTCCTGAGCGTAGAGTGACTTAAGTGACTAACCTCCCGGTGGGCTTCCAGTGGTGCCTCCCCTGGAAAACGATGATGGGGAAAGTGATGACATGTCTGCCTGAGGCCAGGTGCTGAGGGAGAGACCCATTGAGGACTCTCCTTCCATCTAAGCTCCAGAGTTTTAACTAGTTTATTTGCCCCTTTTGGGTTTCGTGGGTTAGAGGGATCATTCTTAATGTTCTATTTTAAATGTAGCTTCCAACAAATTAAACATTTGCTTCCCCTGAGAGCACAGCGTCCAGATGTGACCAGGGGTGTTCTGTGGGGTGACTGCCTGGTGAGCAATACCAGCTCACCCCCTTCTTCTGCCCAGATAACGGGGCCAAGAAAGGCACCACCCAGGGCATGGCACTGCAGGCGAACAGGGCGGATCTCAGAAATAGAACCAGAAACCCAGAAGGGAGTCCGAGGCCAGGGGTGGTTCCCTGTTTCTCCTCCTGCGAAGGTCAGGTTAGAGCATCATAAGAGCAGAGGAAACTCCACTGCCCCTCAGAAAACTGGGGTAATTGTGGGGGCACCACCTCCAGTCCCCTCAGTCTGGGGCGCCAGTGCAGGTTTTTGGTTCCAGGTCTGTGTGTATCCAGAAGAAACACAAAACATTAAGTTAGGACAAATTTGAGTGATTAAAATATGAATAGCACCTCCCCTCATGACTAAAATACTGGCTGCCGCTCTTTTTTGTCATTTCTTTTCTAAGCAGTGACAGCGAGCAGAAAACAACAGAACTGGAAGCCAGGCACGTTAAGAACACGCAAAACAGTTTCCAGATCCAAAGGAAGTGGTCTGGCCTTTAATTTCAGCTACAATTCTGTAATGATTTTTATACTCTTCTAAACAGTCACTTAAAGTGCTTATCTAAAGAAACTATAATAAAAAATAAATGCAGGGTTTAATTGTCTCTCTACTTCATTCTGTTATAACATAATTTTAAAGAGTAAATGAGATGAAATCCCCTAGGAAAGTGTAATACCCAGTGTTGTTGTTATTGTTTATTATTGTTTTTATTTTAAAAGGAAAGAAACCCCTCAGTTTTATCAGGATTTAACCTATACAAATTGCAAATCTCCTGTCTATGAATTTCAGACAAAACAGTTCTAAGGATGAAATGTAAATTCACATCAATATGAACAGCTCTTCAGATTTTTAAGATAGTTTCTCGAGGGCATAAAAAATATTAAGCTAGCTGCAGAATCTTACTGTTCTTTTCTCCAAAGAAGCATTCCTTAAAAAAACAACAGTTATGTGTTGTAACTTTTTTAAATACTTTGCTAAATGATCAATCTCATTGATCAATTAGGAGCAAGTGCCCCAGGGTCACTGGGGATGTTTGGGAACAACTTGGGGAAGGGGTGCTACTGGCATCCGTGGGTGGAGGGCATGGATGCTGCTAAACATGTACCGTGCACAGGGCCGCCCCTGACGACAAAGAATTGTGCAGCCCACAGTGTCAATGGTACTGACCCTGAGAAACCCCGATCTAGCTTATGGCTTATACAGTGATAAATATCTAGGTAAGAACTAAAAAACGTGTTGTCATTTCCACAATTCCAAAATGTTCATCTTATGTAGAGAAGACAATGTAGATATTTGACTGCAGTGTTGGTTTATTAAGACAACGCATCTACCACTTTTAAATGCAGTTTAGAACCTTACACCTCAGCACCCAAATCAGGTGCCTGATGTTGGCAAAGTTATCATTTAGCACTAACTCAGCCTCAATTGTTCCTTTAAAATAAAACAAAAGTTCTCTAGATTGTGCAAAAGATCTATTAATTTCCTTCTTCCAAGATTGAGAAGATAGAGTGGGACACGTGGACCTGCGTCCTGGGGCCCACCTGCGAAGGGATCTGGCCCGCACACAGCGATGTGACCGACGTAAATGCTGCCAGTCTCACCAAAGACTGCTCCCTCTTGGCCACTGGAGATGATTTTGGTTTCGTCAAGCTTTTTTCATATCCTGTCAAGGTAATGTTGCATATTTATTATATATACTTCCTCAGTTTCATTAATACCCAAAATCCATCTATCGTATTTAAGTGGATTTTCAAATATAGAAGGCATAAGCATTCAGTGTTATGTATAGTGCCATCATTATTTTTGCTGTATAAAAATCTTCATGAAGTTATGTTTACTAATTTGAGTAAGAGTCTGTGGCATAGAATTTCTCCTTGAAAGGCCTTCACTGGTCATCAGATCCAACTTCTCACAAAATGCAGAGTCAGAATTTTCTTTAGAATGTCTTGGACCCATTTCTTTCTAACATGTACCAGCATACTTCCCTAGATGAAGAACTCACTACCTCACGAAGCAGCCCGATTCATTTCTAAACAGCTCCAATTGTTAAAATGTTTTTGTTCTATATCAAGCTGAAATTTTTTCTCTTTAGTCAAAGTTCTGCCTTCAAGACCATCATTGATTACCTTTGATCCTCTAACAGCCTCGTACATAGAAGGATCATATTTGACTCCCTGAAGTCTCATTCTCTCTCCAGCCCAACCATCTCCAGGCCTTCGGCCATTCCCCATTTGACATGGTTTCCAGCTGCCCCTCCCGTAAGCGCATTCCATTTTATTCCATTTCGAACCGTCCCATTTAAGACTGAATTCGGTGCTTTGGATGTAATCTGACCAGCTGAGGCCAGTGGGACTTTTATCTTGTCTTGATTTTATATTTGTTTTAAATTAAACTAAAATGGCATCAGCTCTTGGCTGCCACACAACACAATTGAATCATAGATGTCATTGCCAAAAGTGATCAGGTTATATCCCCTCTCATATACAACTGACTTTCTAAACTCTGAGGACAGAACTTTATATTTGTACCAAATGAGACTCATCTTGTTTATTTTATCTCTTTGTTCTTGTCACCATCTTTTTTTTCCGTTGCTTTTTAGAGAGAGTGGAAGGGAGAGAGAGAGAGAAACATCGATGTGAGAGAGACACATTGATTAGTTGCCTCCCACACACGCCCTGACTGGGGCCTGGGATCAAGGTTGCAACCGAGGTGCGTGCCCTTGGCCAGAATCAAACCCAGGACCCTTCAGTCCCTGGGCCGAAACTCTAGCCACTGAGACAAACCGGCCAGGGCATGCCAACATCTTTTAAGTACTTTTCCAAAGTATGTTCTTGCCCTTCCACCATCATGTCATCCTCTGATTTCACAAGTGTGAGATCTAAGCCATGGAAAGAAAGAACATAGACTAGAACGACCAAGCACCAGCAGCAGCAGCCCCCATTCAATCTGACATTCATTACTGATGCGCACATTTCATTACAGTTCTTCAGGCAGAAACAGAAGTTTAGGGCCATCTGATTATGCCTCATGGTCCTCGCCTTTCCCTCTAGTGCCAACAAGACACCATTACAGACTTGGCACATATCTTGGTAAAAGCCACATTGACTGTGTCCCTGGTGTCCCTAACCTCCCCTTCCAACAAACCAACCAATGAAAAACATGGGTTTAGTTCACAGTGAACCCTGTCGCTGCCAGGTAATCATTACTTCCTTTCCCAGGTGCTTATGGACGGCCTGTGTAATAATTCACCCTAGAATTTTCCAGGGATTGCATCAACTCATGAATCAATATTTGCCAGAGTCTACTTGTTTTCCCTTTCAGATACAGGAGCCTTTTTATGTTTGATGTCGCCTCTCCTGGCTTCTGAGCTCCTCGGGCATTACTGATTTTGTTTCCGCGGTCACGTTAGAAGGCACCGTGCTCAAGTACGCTGGCTCTGTTCTGCCCTTTTCTGATCTGCAGAGCATTCCCTTTAATAGAGGCAGTCAGTCTGCTTTCTGTTTATCTTAAGCCACCTGATCTAAGAAATGTTCCTAACGTTTCTGTTTTCCTTTTAGCCCTATATATAGAAAATTCTTTTCAGTTTTCTTAGCTTTTTACTTCAACATTCTGAAACTATGTCAAAGTTGTCTGTGCAAGACTTTTGTATACATCCTTGGTTATTCACTCTTCCTCCCGTCGTTTGTACTTTTACCCCAACACGCAGGTTTCCTCCCCAGCCCTTTTGGTGTCTTTAGATGCCTTCCTCTCTCCTCTTTCAGTTGTTAATACCTGGTTAGAGAATAACTTTTGGTAGCCTTTTCTAAGATTCACTTCTGATAATGTTTATCATTCCCTTCCTTGTTCATCCCAAATTTCAAAGCCACCTGGTGGCCTTCTCCCGGTGATCGTCACTTCACTGTCACTTACCAGCTCTTCTTATTTGATCAGAATTCAGGTCCACGTAGCAGTTTTCCTTGCTACTTCTACATTTTCTGGAAAGAGACGCCAGCAGGACAAGTTAGGGATGCCCTGGTATTAGTAGACTAGGGTGCTTGACCCTATATTCAGATAGCTGACATCCCCACAGTGCCATTGCATCATGCGCCTGTGCTAGATTTATCCTTGGTCCTGGAATTTATCACCCACATCCCCAGCCTGACTAAGTGTGCTGTCTATAGTAATGTCACCCTGTGTTCCTCAGACTCCCAGAGTTCCAGAGAGGGTCCTCAGGGACCACCCCTGGAAACAAAGTAGGGGGCAACGAGAGAGGCCTGCCCCCCGCCACCTTTGCTTCAACTAGAGTCACTCCATGTTTTGTATTTCATACATTGGTCTTCTGTGTAAGATTTTGTTACAACAGTTTGTTAGAATAAAATTTCAAGCATACAGGTAAGGTGAAAGAATGATACAGTGAACTCCTAGAACCCCACCACCTGGAGCCCACAATTCAAAGTAAATTGTAGACATCAGGATACTTACCCCTAAAAGAGTCAATATGCATAACATTACCTAGAGTTCAACATTTATTTATGGTATTTTTTAAGTAAAATTTATATATGGTTGAAATGCACAAGTGTTAAGGTTCCTTCTGATAAACTTTGACAAACACACCTACATAATCCAAACACCTATCAAAATATAAAACATTATCATCATCCCAGAAAGTTTCCTCATGCTCCTTCCGGGTCAGTCTCTACCCCCACTCTACCCTCAGATGAAAAAAAATATTCCACTGTTTTTCATCACAGATTAGTTTTACCTGTCCCAGAACTTGATATAAATGGAATAGTCAGATAGGTGCTGTTTTATGTCTGGTTTCTTTCACTCAGATGATGTTTCTGAGATCTCTGTGTGTTGTGGGTAAGAACAGTCTGTTACTTTTTTATAGCTGAGTGGAATTCCATTATATGGATATAACAGTTTGTTTATCCACATGGCTATCGATGGACATGTTTTTTCCACTGTTTGGTTATAATAAAGCTGCTTACGAACATTTATGGACAAATCTTTGTGGGCATGTTTTTTTTCTCTTAAGTAAATACATAGGAGTAGAATTTCTGGGTCATAGGAGAAAATGTATGTTTAACTTTTTAAGAAACTGCCAGACCTTTTTCCATTTTCCATTCCCACCAAAAATGTGATAGAGTTCTAGCTGCCAACATTCAGTGTTGTCAGACTTGGAAAACTGAGCTGTCCCGGGGAGTAGGTAGTGTGAACTCATTGTGCTTTTAATTTACATTTCTCTGATGACTAATGGTTTTGAGGGCTTTGCATTCAATTATTGGCCATTGTGAAGTGTTTGTAGGAATCTTTTGTCCACTGTTTTAAATTAGATTTTTAATCTTCCTATTCTTGAGTTCTATTTTGTAAGATTTGGTTGAATAAATCGTTTCATAATTTTAAAGCATTTGAAAACCACTGGCCAATATAAACTCTTTCAATAGTATCACTTCTCTTCCTCCTTTTTTTTAAAATCTGATTTTTTGGCACACTTTTCCTTCCAAATACATGGACCCAACCTGATGAATATTTCCAGCTGTCTAGTTACACTCCTCCACTGCTCTGGGTGTATCAGACAAAGTTTACCACATGTTATGGACTGAATGTGTCCCATCAAAATTCATATGTTGAAGCCCTAACCCCAAATGTGGCTGTATTTGGAAACACGGCCATTATGAAAATAATTAAAGCTAAATGAAGTCGTAAGGGTGGGGCCCTGATCCAATAGGCCCCTTATAAGAGACACCAAAGAGTACATTCTCTCCATGCACAAACATCCTCAGAAAGGGCATGGAGCTTACAGTTGAGGAGGTGGTGTCCATAAGCCAGGAAGAGAGTTCTCATCAGGAACCAAATTGGCTGGCACCTTGATCTTGACATTCCAGCCTCCAGAACTATGAAAACTAAATGTCTGTTGTTTAAGCCACATGGCATGTCATATTTTGTTATAGCAGCCCAACCGGACTAAGACATCACCCCATTACCATATTCTAGCATTGAGCTCCATGTCATCAAGTCTTGGGGATACCTATGAGATCTTATCACCACACAGCTCTCTCCGTGTCTAAAAGTCAAGTGCTGTTTGTTAGACTCTAAGATCGTGTCCTCGTCTTGGCCCCTCTCCTTGTTCTCCCTTCCTAGGAGTTGCTAGGCATCTCTTCCAGGCATTTTTCTTTCCATGACAATCATGAGTGCTTATATATTCAGTTTCATAGTTTAACATCTTTGCTATGAGGTCATTAGTCCCCTGACAATCACATTGTTTCCAGCCTCCAAGAGATAGACTCTCCTTTACCAGAGCCCACCCATTTTTCCAGTTAAACCACATGCAGTTCTATCCTTTGACACTGTCTCTGTAGCTAGCTGATTGTTCCCATATCCCTCCTTCTTTTCCAGAGTTATGCCCTTCCACTAGACGGGAGAGGTAAAAATATCACCGTGTCCTCCATTCTAAAGCCAAACCACCTGGTTCAGGTGCTGACTCTGGTGTCTGACCTAAGGGGAGCTTCTTAGAATCTCTGTGACAGAGCTGGGTCCTCTGTAAAGTAGGAACAAATCTTTCTCTAATTGGACGCTATGTCATTATATGAGTTAATACTTATAAAAAACATTTAGAATAATGCTTACCATATAGGAAGTATCCCAAACTTTTAGTTTTTACTATAATTATTATTATAGCATTTTTTAAATTCTCACCTTTCTTTAAAGCTACTGTGGACGTTGTGACTCCTGGAGAGGCTACTTATACTCTAGTTCATCTAGAAATTAGCTATGATTTAGTGTATAATATCTAGAACTTGTATAGTGATGGCCCTTTGTTGAATTTTTTTCATTTGTATATTTCTTTTATCTCATGTAAAATTGTAAAATTGTCAGTAATTGAGTGACTTCATGTCCTCCATTAGAAAAATGTAATGAAGCAAACTTAAGGATAAAAAAATATATATCACCATGTCATTTACATTTTTAAAACCCACCCTTAGGTTCTAAAGTTTCTTTCTCAGAACATCAAAGTCTCAAGAGAATTAAAAAAGAGAGAGAGAGAATGGTTCTTCAAAGTGGAACTTTGTACATAAAATTTTTCATACAGACAAACTATGGAATGCTGTGAGTGTGGGGAGCGGGTACATAGCTTTCATTAGATTCTCAGAAATTTCTCACCTAAAAATAGTTAACAACCAGTGCTTCAGATTCTCCTTTTTTAAAAAAAAAAAAAATATATATATATATATATTTATTTATTCGTTTCTTAGAGAGCAAAGGAGAGGGAGAGAAACATTGATCTGTTACCTCCTGCACACCCACAACCTGGGTATGTGCCCTGACCAGGAATCCAACTGGTGACCTTTGGGTACACAGATCAACGCTCAGCCCACTGAGCCACACCAGCCAGGGCAGGGCCTCCACTCTCTCAGCACTCGGTGGAAGAGGAGAGTTGTGGCAGTGAGTCCTGAGGGCTGTAACAGAAATGCAGGACTTGCCGTGGTGACCCAGGACGGCGCGTCTGACTGGCTGCAGCAGATCTTCGGGAGGCTCCGTCCATAGACCTTAGAGAACCAGCAAACACCCCTGCCCGCCCCTTCCTCTTGGGGGAGCCGCTGGTTTCCCGGAACCTTTGCTAACAGTGAATTCCTTTTACTGGTTCGGGGAGCCGTGAGCTTGCTTCCTGTTCTGAGAATCTTGAATCACCCTTTGCTGGAATTGACTCAGATTTTTCCTCTTTGTACTTCTTTGGGTCACTGTCTTTCCCTCTTCGAAGATTCTGATCACCTTAGCATACCGCCCCCCCGGCCTTTCTTTGGGGATCCTTTCCCCATCCTGTCTAGAAACCCTGTGCTCCTTCATCCGAGAGAGTAAGGAGAGGCATCTCTCAAGCCTTTCGGTTTCTCCTCTCAAGAGCGCAGCTTGCATAATGGGCTGGTTCTGCTTCCAGCAGGAAGACGGGCAGGACACACGGCTGCGGCCGCCGGGACTGTCCTCTTTGTGTCCGTGCCTTCTGGATCTCACGTGGTCACACAGTGGCTTCCAGCGGAAAGCCTGATTTGGCTCTGCCTATTTGCTTAGCTGACTAGGGGCTCGGGAGGGCTTCCTGGGGACGCCGCCTGTGTGTTTGCTTCCCTCACCTCCCTGGACTCGGTACCCCGCTGAGGAGTGGGCAATGGCACTCTGCTGTCGGGTAGGGGCTGGGCAAATCCAGAGAGATCCGACCAGGAGGATTTTCAGGTCATGCACGCTCCTGCACCTGTCTCCTGCCGCGTGGGTGGCGGTTTCAGGTTTCCCCGCATGCCAGTCCCAAATCCTCTGGGAGCCTCTCATCAATTATTGGGTAAAGTGTTCATCTGGGACACGGATGGCCCTCTCATGACTTCAGAGAGTACATGCAGCTTCCCACACGGCGTGGGGTATTCCCTGGGAGTCACCCAGAGGATGGGAAAACTCTCCCTTTTTAAATGGCTCCCGCCGGGGCTGTTTTTGCCAGCCAGACTATGGCTCATGAGCCAGAAATGGAAGCTGGCATTTGGTGCCAGCTGCAAATCCCCACCACTTGTCAGGGCTGCCCCGGAGCGAGCCGCTGACTCACATTCACTTGTCCTTCCCCTCCAGGGGATAAGGGTGGCGTGGCCTGAGTTTGCCACTCTAAAGAGCTCTCGGAAATTACTAATAAACTGGGTTCTGTTTATTCAATTGTGTTTGTTGAAAAGCAGCTTACTTTGTTTTTAAATCAATTAGTTGAGTGTCCCTAGGGTTAGAGAATATTTCCAGTGTCCATGGCAGAAACTGGTGTGTGTGTTTCAAGTCTTCCTTGAGGCCCCAGGATTATAAGAAGTCCCTTGCTGCTCTGTCTCGGTCTGGGCTTTGGTACAAAAACCACTGTGGGGAATGACTGGGAAGACACTTCTGATATCAAATGTCAGCCAGAATCACAATCAGGCGTTTACACCAGAGACCTGGGGAGAATGCACATTGGATATTTGAGAGAAACAAAAACAACCTTTTTATACTTCCCTACACTCCCAGAAATAGCTTCTGTAGCCTAACATTCAACTTGTTCCCTCACAAACTATTTATTGAGGACCTGTGATGAGCCAGGCAATGTTTCAGGGGAAAAAGAGACTTGTTCCCTGCCTTCGTGGAGCTTACATTCTAGAGAAACGAAAGGACACTGCTGCTTAAATGTGTCCTTCGCATCCAGTAGAAGCCACGTGGCTGGAATAATCCAGAGACAGGAGCAGCGAGACTCCAGATGGGGTCATGGCCAGTTTCTGCCTTTACAGGGCCAGCACTCGAGATTCAAGAAGTACGTGGGCCACAGCGCGCACGTCACCAACGTGAGATGGCTGCACAGCGACTCGGTGCTGCTCACGGTAGGGGGCGCCGACACAGCCCTAATGATCTGGACCAGGGAGTTTGTGGGGACCCAGGAGAGCAAGCTGGTGGACAGCGAGGAGTCGGACACCGACGCAGAGGAGGATGGAGGTGAGTCCCGGCCCCCGCGCCAGCCGCCCTCCTCCCCAGCCCCTCCTGGGCCACAGCAAACCAGCTCCACCCCCACCTCCTTCTGTTGTTTGAGGCTATGACAGTGACGTCGCCAGAGAAAAGGCCATTGATTACACCACCAAGATCTATGCTGTGAGCATCAGGGAAATGGAGGGCACCAAACCGCACCAGCAGATGAAGGAAGCCTCCGCGGAAGAAAGGTATGGTGTCGCCGGGTTCCTTTGCATCTGTTCCACCCGAAGACAAGAAACGCACTTAAACCGCAGCGCATTTTCTTGGCCAGCAAAGTTCTGACTTGAGCTAGTCTGTCATGTGTATGCGCAGAGTCTTAACCTGCACACAGGCTTAATTTGGGGGGAGTTGCCCACAGCCCCCAAAATATGGCAAAGGGTGGGTTCCACTTTGCCAAAGTGGTTTATGGAGTGACTTGAAGAGACATGAGATTTGATTGGACTAGCTTCCCTTGCCCAGGAGGATGTCAGGACAGCCAAAAAGTGTCCCGAATGTGGTGGCTGCTAGGACAGCATGCTGACCAGACCCGTAGGAGGGAGGGCGGGCTTCTGAGGTCAGGAGGGACTATTTGTGGGTGTGACAGATAGTCCTCCATTCTAACCAGACTCTGTGCTTTACTCTGTCCCACTTTGTGTACCTTGTCTCACTGTGTCTTCACCTGCCCACATTTGTTCACGTGTGTTTGGTGATTCCGGGCCTATTTGATTTTGTTTTCTTAGATCCTCTGTGTAGAAGGAAAGGTGCTGGTATTATTTTAGGCCTTTTTGACGTGCTGTTGTAAATTATAATTGTAATCGATAAGAGAAATTGTGAAATATTCTAGCAGTTGTTTAAAAAAGCTCATAATTACTGCTATTACTTAATTTACCATATTCATAGTAGGGAGGAGAGATATTGAATAATGACTTTTAAAGAGAATTTCGTGGATCTTGAAGATGTTCAAGGTTCTCTGTGAACACTTCACACCGACGGGTTCAGGGCTCACAGTACCCTGGGTCTGTGATGTGTATAGCTGATGAGACACAAGTTGTTTTTTGCATTCAGCATGGCTTTCTGCCTAATAATAACTATTTAACCAAGTTGATCCAGCATCTTTTACTATAAGGTGGGACTTTCAATACAAAGAAATAAAATGTCACCCCCCGCCCCCCTGCTTCAGTTTGGTGCCAAAAGTTAAAATAAGCTTGAGAAAGGATGGGTGTGCTGCAGGCAAGAAGATTGAATCTGATGTGAAAAAACCCTAATTCTTCCTTAGCATCTTTGCTAGATGCTACTCAAGGCTCAGAGTTCTCTTTTGATTTTTTTTTTTAAATTATAGAGATTTTTTTTTTTCTACAATAGTCTGTAAATTATAGTTTATGTTGCTTGCAAAGTGGTTTTTTAGTGCCCACAAAGAAGAAATAAATGTAAAGGACCTAATTCTAAGAATCAAGGGACAAAAGAACCATATGCACATATGTTCATGAATAAGCCTTCCACTTAAATAATCTACTCTAAAAAAAATTGGCATAAATCAAACACTCTTTTGAAAGAAAATTACCCAACCTTTCCAATTTCACATAACATTGTGTAATAAGTTGACTCAGCTCTTATTCCAAGGTTGTTTGTGGCCACTAAGATGTAGAAATCTAACCAAATTCCTAATTCCAAACACTACAGCTGATTTCTAACCTGAACCTCTCTTGGCCTTGGTGTCTCTTTGGGCAGGCCTGTAAAATTCTCATACCTACTCGAGGTGAAGGTAGAGACAGCCTTAAGGAGAATTTTCTATCTTAAAATCCAGAATTTTGAAGCCACCTCATTTTCTTCAACGTCCTAGATTGGGAGCTTGTTCATAGCATACACAGGACTGTATGCTATGTTGTTTTCTTTAATACAAAAGAAAAAAACAACAACCATAGGATTATGAGCTATAGGGGGAGTTATTTTAGTACTTTACTGGCGTTTTAAAAAATAATTCACACCAGGGTGTAGTGAAGAGAATGTGCAGTGAAGAACACAATTTTAAGATAAATATGGGGTTTGGAGGAATAATGAAGCCTTTTCTGTATGTAGCAATGCCTTAGATAACTTAAAACAGTATCATTTCCTACAGGGGCTGAAACCCGGGGTGCAAGCTACACAGAGTGCTGGGAGCAATGCGGGGCAGGGCAAGGAGGGGGTGCGGGGAAGGGGCAGTAAATGGTGTCTGAGTGAGCAGCCTCCAGGGGCAAATCCCAATCAGAACCCAGAACCAGCGGTCTCTGCCAGTTGTCAGTAATCTTAGGGGAGCTTAAACCTCAGAGACAGGACCGTAGGCAGCTCTGAGCTGCAGAAGGGATGAATGGGTGCAAGGCAGGGCCTTCGGAGAATTTGTGAGCAAGGAGCATGGGGAAGGGAAGGTGGGGCCGGAGCCCTGGGTCAGGGGGGACTCCTGACCATAAGCCAGCAGCAGCTCACCCGGGTCCTCACCTAGGGTACGGAATGGGTTCCACGGACTGCAGCATCTGAGGAATGAGGGGCAGTGACAGAGAAATGCTGGGGGCCTCCGACAGCAGGAGCGTGGGGCCAGGTGGCACCCAGGTTCTCCCCGGGAACATCCAGGACTGTCAGCTGTGACGCTGATCCCTTTGACTACTTCAAGCCCAGCTGATTCGAGGGGCAGAGGCTCTTTTTGACCTTCCCTGTATTGTTCCTTTCTGTATATGCTGCAGATACCTGGGTGCCTTTTCTAAACAGCCAGGCCAAGACATGTACCCATAAGACTAATGGGAGACAAAGACCCAAGAACCACAAGAGACACGAGCTTGGACCACCCATTCAGGGCCAGGAGCTCCTTTGCCAACCTCTGGCCAGTGTTCAGGCCGCTCTGCCTCTGGTTTAAACCCCTCTCTGTCACTTCAGAAACCGTGAGATGAGTGTGGCATCTGCCACACTGAAAACTGCTTTGAAGGCAGTTGCACAGTATGCATCAGTCATTTTTCTAAGCAACTCCATTCTTAATTCCAAAAATTTAAGACAGTCATAGATTGTTTAAATTCGACTTCATTATTTGATTTCAGAATAGCTGTGAGGCTTGAGATTGTGCTTCCTCCTACAATTTCTGACACGTTGTGAGTTCTTTCCCTTCAGAAGTCATCCACTCTTCTCCGGTTCCAATCTTTTTGGGAAGTCGGGAAGCTGAGAGAAATGTTTTTAATTGCTCTCCAAAGAATGCTGGGCTAATCCCACCAACCTGTAACCCTTCCAGGTGTTTATCGAGTATCCTGGGCACCCACTTCAACTTTGTACTAACATGCTGGGGGCCTTGCCTCCCTGACGGGGCACACTTGCCCAGCCTACCCCAGACCTGAGTGAGCCCCGGGGCATCCCAGGTGCTGAGCTGCTGTGTGTTGCACGTGCTGAGGAAAGTCACTGAAGTCTTTCCAGTTTTGAGAATCTGTGCTTTCAGACCTCATCTAGACACTCAGGGCTATCCCACAGGGCTCTCCTTCCTCAGCTGACCCATAACCGGGGCCTAGAGCAGCCGTCCCCAGCTTCAACTGACCCTCCCCTCACTCTCAGCGTTTGACCTCACCTCCTGCTTTACCGTATTTTCTCATTCTGTAATAGCTGTTTTGTCCATCTGCAAACTTAAATTTATTATTTAATAAATATTTTAAATGCCAGGAAGTTCCTTTTGAGAAAAGAAACAAACAAAAAAACCAGGAAGGGGGAAAGCATAGTTTTTCAGAGCGATTTGAAGTGCAAAATCTCACCATCATCACGGCACAAGGAATGGTCCCAAATCCCGTCTTCTGACTCTGGTAAAAGCAGTTCTCTCAAACTCATCGGGATAAATCCCTAAAGTTTGCTCAGTACCGAATTACTAGAGTTACCTATAAAATTATAGTTTTTTCAAATACATTATCAAAGTCACACCTTGTTTATATATCATTTTTTAATTTATAAAGTAGGCATTTAGTTTCAAAGGGGCCACTCAACCCAAACTGGTCTGAGCAAAAGGAACCCATTGGCTCACACACATGAAAATCCAGGGTTAGGGTGACTTCAGGTGTCACTTGATATGGGAACTCAGATCATGTGCCAGGACTCTGTTCTCTCTCCATATCGCAGTTCTGCTTCCTCTGGGTTATTGCAGTTTTTCAAGTAGGAAAATGGCTGCAGGACCTGGACCTTACAGTCTCTGTGGTTCAAAACCAGCGGGAAAAACTGCCTCTGATTCACAAATCCCCACAAATGCCTTATGATGTGCTATTGGCTCTGCTGGGTCACATGACCACCCTTTGAATCAGTCACCGTGACCTGGAAAATAGGAACCTTTGGCAATTCTAAAATAGTCACATGCCACCCATAGACTAACAGTACAGTCACCTCCACCAGAAGTAAAAATCCAGGGCTGTTATCAAAATTAAGTTGGTTTCTGGATGGACCCAAAAGACCAAATATCCACTATACTCCACCCTTTTCTTGTCACATACACACATTTAAAATGCCCCAAATTAAACTGTCCCACATATGATTGACATTGCAGTTATCCTCTCCCCAAAGAGAGACATCTCAAAGTCTCACCCAGTTACTGCCTCCAGCCCCACCTCCAGGACCTAGGGGATGGGTCAAGTCTTCTCATCCAGGTCCACATAAAGCTCCTCATAGTCCAGTGGCTAATGATAGTGTTAACCACCAAACGTGCCCAGTGGACAGTGGGGAGGGAGGACTGACACGGATAGTTGTTTCAAACCGCCACCAGAAGAAGGGAGAGTGAGACAATGTGCAGTGGTCACTGTCTATGCCCATATTGTCCTCAGCTGCACAGGACTATCAAGGATTCTTGTCCTCGTGTGTCTTTTTCATAACTAGATAGTGATTTGAATGTTGGTAGATGCCAACAGTTAGAAGATGTGAAGGTTTTGTTTATTATGACACAAGGTACAGACACAAATGGAAATGAAAACATACATGTCCTCTTAGAGGACTAGCCTCCTGAGTCTTCCAGATTCCTACTGGGGTGTAAGTGATGCCCCTTAAGGATTCTGAAGTAAGGATTCTGCCAGGCACCAGACACTTTGGGTCATTCTTAGGAGAGACTTTCTGTCCTCTTGCCCTCCTGTGAATTCCTCCTGGGCTCTTAGAGATACTCTGGCCCTGAGCTTGGCTACTGCCCACATGAGCATGACCAGCGCACATAGTAAGACGGGGAGGGGAAGGTTGACCTTTAGGGACAGCTCCCCCAGGAAGCCCATGCTTCAGGTCATCTAAAGCCCATGTTTATGATTTATCCTCTGGCCTAAGATTTAGCATTTCATAGCATCAACTTAGGAGGAAAAATAGTTTTTATATCTCTGACTGATAACCACTTGAATCCTCAAGAAGGGGAAGGCATATCAATTTTTAAAAAATAGAATTTTATTTTTAAAAATCAAGAAGTCATTTTCACTCCTTCTAACTTCATTTTTTGATCATATACTGAGCATGAGTTAGTTGATTCCTATTGGTATATATTTTTTTTAAAGCAGAGTTTATATTATTTGTTTCTTGAAGTAATAGGATAACATTTTTAGGTTCAACTGATTATAATGAATGTCTCATATTTAAATTGTCACTACTGACTTTTTGACCGACCTTTCCTTGGGTTGGACTGTGTGGCTTTGTTATACCACCATACGTTTCTGAAATTGTCTGTTTTTTGACAAAAGCCCCACACTTTGGCTTTCTTGTCCTAAGCATGGCATCTGGCCTCCACTGAGTGCACATTGCTTTGTTCCCCATAATCACTAGAGATCGCTAAAATTATTATAGACCTAAAAGAGAAAGAAAAATACTCATGAGGTTATGTTGATTTTTAAATTTAACTCTTTTTTTTTTTTTGGCCTTGTTTTAATAGGAGCTTTTGTGTTTTGTTTTTCGTGTTTTTGTTTTTGTGTTTTGTTTTTCGTGGTCTTTGATGCACCGTGTTATATGTTGTATTTCTGATGATTATATTGTTGGATGGTGTTTAAAACTTCACTTTTCTGATTGTGATTCTTGGCTGAAGTTCCCTAACATTGGCTTCAAGGAATACAAACATATAGGGCACCTAGTATCTTAGATAGAATTTCATAAAATTAATAGACAGTGAAAGGAATGACCGTAAGTGTTTGAAGTTTGGCCTGAACTCTCCTTGTCAGTGTGGCCCCAGCAAGAAACAGAGGTGCTCGGAGAAAGCAGTTCGGGGAGAGCTTAACGAAGGAACAGACGGAGGTTTGAGCAAGATGACGGGAAACAGCAGGGATGGGGCGGCACCTTGGGGACGGCAACAGCTGAAGGCCATTCCCAAGCCGGGCATGAAGGGGCAAGGGGAGAATGGAGCGCAGGAGCAGACCACCTTATGAGGCTGAGGCCTGGGGGGCTGAGGGGAAGCAGCTGAGTCCCCCCCCAGGAGCACCAGGAGAGCGGGCGCCGCTCCTCTGCCGCGTCCCCGGCGATGCCGTCCACGCGGGCGGCCCTGGAGCGCGGGGAGGGCAGATGTGCCAGGGCCGTGGGAAACGGGCAGCTCATGCTCCTTGAACTTTTTTTCTAATAGAAACCGGTGTCGTTATCACAGAAAAGAACCTCGGCCATTTTAATGTTGAACAGCAATTACTATAATTTGTACACGCCTTTGAGCATCCACAGGTACTTGTTACCTAGTGTGAGCACGGTGTACACACGGTCAGGGAAAGCTGCGGGCGACACGGCCACATCAGTACCGGGGGCAGCCGCGATGTTCGAAGCTGCGCCCGCTTTCAGCGGAGCAGCTCTGATTAGCCACAGCTTTACAGCACTGTAGGGGGTGCCACACGCATCGCTCTATAAAAGACCCTAGCGCACTGAGAAGTCTGGCTTCTTAAAATGAAATTTTGTGTTCACATTACATGTTGGTAGGCCTAAGTATTTTTTAAAATAATGTTTAAACATCTTTGGCCCATCTTCAGAGGTTTTTATTTTCACATTAAGTAGAAAAAACAAAAACAGAAATTAGAAATTTACAACCGAAGACATACTTGGTGCAAATACCTGATTTTTTTTCAAAGGATCAAATTGTCAGGCAAGCCCAACTTTGCATTCTGTGTAGCCGCACGATCACCACAGAGGCGAATCACAAGGCATTTGAAAAGTAATTCATAGGCAGGATCTAATAATATCGCCAAGTGTGGAGTGTGGCCTTTTGTTACAATCCAGATGCGCCGACTGCCCTTAGTCTTTGTAACTGGATGCATTGTCACATATTTTCATGGCACATGGTCCCCATCTCCCCCTCGCCAAACTGCTCACACCAGCCTCCTACATGGGGAATGGTAATAACCGAGATTCTTATTTGCTGTATTCAGTTGAAACCTGGAGCTTGTGTTCAGGAGAAAAACCTAAGTTTATAATGACAAAATTAATACAAATCCAACTATTTCTATGGGAGCTGACGGATGAGCATTCAGTGCTTTCCCCTTCTGCGTGGGGCAGTAGTTAGCCCAGAGACTGTCTCCTCAGTGCACCGAGTCAGCCGTCTGTATTTCTTCAAGGCCTGTTAGGAACAAGTGCTCACACAGCCTTTGGCTGTCTATCCAGAGGAACAAGAGTGTAGCATTTAACCCTTTCTGTTCCTACACCATCTTTAAAACGTTATCTTACTTATGATAGCATTTTCCACCTGCACTGAAAGGAGAGTTTCAAACCCCAACCCCCACCCCTCTGCCCCCCTTCTCACTACAGAAGCTGCATAACTTATGGCCACAACTCAGCCGTCCAAACTGAGCAGATGCGTATGTTTTTCCTGTCTCGGAAAGGCCTTGGCTTGCTGCTAGCCTCTCCTGCTTATCTCAGATAGAGAAGGTCATCTCATTAAAAAAAAAAAAAAAAAGTCTAAAGTAGAAAAGTTATTGTTTAACCCTTAAATTACATTGTCTTAGCACAAGTTTAATGTAGTTTGCCTTAAAATTGTATTTATAGCTGTAGTCATCAATTTATTGAATATATTTTCTCCAGACATTCAGCTGTTTTACCCAGCTATGTAACATATACACAGTTTCTAGGAAGAAGTTTCAAGAAATGATTATTTTTATACACTTGTATCAATCAAGTTTTGTCTTAAGTACTGTTTGCTTTCCAGAAAGGGGGTCCCTCATACAATTAGAAAATCATTTTTTAATTTTTGTCCTCTGAATATCTTTTTCCGCCCCCCCAAATCACAAAGTTAAAAGGTCCAGCTGACTGTAAGGGGGAATATTTAGTGCTCATATTTTAAAATAGAAATTCTCACAATTTTTTTTTTTAAATCCGTCTCCATCTTGGCCATTTTTTAAAGCAAAGGTTAGTTAGTGACAGAGTTATATGTCAACTTTGTTATTATTACCATTACCTTTCCACTATTTGAAACCTTTGACATCTTTAATCGTCTTGATTTTCAGTTCTGAGTCTCTGATGTTTACAAAAAGTACTAGCTCAGTGAGAGTCAAAGCAAAACTCAGCTCTCTTGGATTTCCCTTTATATCTAGAATCTCAGGAGATGTCCAGTATTTCCCTGGAAAATGGGTGGCTGCATCCGGCAAGGGCCTGAGGGAGTCCTTGGCATTAATCTCACTTCTGACACCAATCTGCTTGGTCATCACAATAGGATGGTGATGTGAATAATGGAAAGATGACAATACAAAAGTTATATGTCATGTTAAAAGTGACATAAAAGTGTGATGTTTCTTTAATTGTAGCGTACATGGAAAGCTCAGATAGAGTTACATGAGTCAGGAGCTGACAGCATTTCCTCAGGCAGTGTTGATTTCCCAAATCCCCAAAGTGCCCCAACGAAACAGACAATGACAGTCCCCCCCATGGGCGAATTCACAGGTTCTCTCGCTAAATGACCTCAAAATTCTACTCCAACACTAGAGTTTTCCAAACTTTTTCTTAAATTGTGTTTATAGCTGAATCAGAAAGGCCCTAAAATTTATCTCCCACTATCTCATATCCTTTACCAATCGATTTGTTCAGATCTATGAACTTAAGCAAAAAGAAAGTCCTATAAAGAAAGCTGTATACCATGGGTTTATAAAGAAATGTTATGGGAGTTTTGTTTTGTTTTTGTTTCAACCCCTAAAAATTAATAACCTTCTTTACTCCTTAAGGTTTAGTCTTTACACTGTTCCCATTAAAAATATGGGAAAGGTTTAATATTGGTTCCTTAATCTATGGGTCCATAGCATCAGGGTATTTAAAGCTCCACTGGATTGTAAACTTGCCTATGAAATTCAATTCCTCGAGGGTTGGCACTATCATGGTTACCACCACATGCCTAACACAGTGTCTTACACAAAATACATAGTAAACAGATATTTCTTGAATGAGCAGATGAATGGGTGACTATCCTTAGCCTGCTTCTCTTAATACTGCAATAAATTAATCTGTCCTCAAAATGGTCTAGAAATCTATTCTTTTGTCAACAACTTTTACCTTCGTGTTGTTAGCATCTTTAGGTGGTCCTCTCTTTGTGGGGAATTGTCTGACCCCATGTAGAACCCAGTGATGTCCTAAGTGGCCATGGGACTGCTCTTGTTTAAATGATTTTTCAATCTTCATATCATCTGTCCATTAGAAATTAAAATGTTTATTTGGTTTAAATCTATTTAAGTAACCCAAGGTCAGAAGAACTGAAAAGAAAATTCTGTATTATTGTTGCCATCACACCTATTTTTATATACAAAGCTTCTTTGTTGGCAAATTTACAATGAAACAAAGAACGTTCTCTGGGTGGCAAAGTTTAGAAAAATATGGGAAAGGTTTAGGTAGCTGTCCCTGAATTGAAACAAACCACCATCTATAGGTAATCCCAGTTTTTTTCCTGAAACATTTATGCTACATTTAGGGACAGAAATCCACTGGGAGAACCTGCCCCCATTTTTAAAACATGCTTTATTTAATCAGTAAATTCACATTTCAAGTTTGCCTGAGGTGAAATGAGCATACGAAAGGGTGTTTTCCTCCAGGGTGATATCAAGGAGTAAACAGCCCAGCTCCCCTGCCACTTGCCTCCACTGGCTCCCCAGGACTGACAGAGGCCCTTTGCCGCAGTTGATCAATAGCTGCTTTGTGAACTTGTATTGTTAGAGTTGCTAATAACTGACAACCTTGCTAGCAGGTGCTACTGAATTTACTAGACTGAGATCTGTCAAAACCACTACGTCTTATATTGACTCTTGGTTCAATAAATGGGAGGACCCTCTAACTCTGCATTTTACCCCATTTGTGATGACAAAGTGACGTTAAATAGCCTATGAGTTAGGACAGAGACGTGCAGTTGCATATATGTTGTGTGTAAGCGACACTCAAACCTCACTCCATAGGGCAAACAGGACAAGGAGTGTCTCTGCTCCAGAGCGTTTCTTGCTCAGCTAAATTCTTCCCTTCGCCCCTTGGTTTGGTGAGAGTTCTACATTCAGTTGCTCTGAGCAGGTGGAAGAGAGCAAGTTTCCTGTTCTTTAACAAGGTGGAAGAACTGAAGCTACAGTATCTATTAAAACGTGAAATGCTGAAATTAATCATTTTTAAGGCCCATTGTTTAGCTATGTAACTCCACCGAAAGTTGGATAGTTGATTTTTTAAGGGAATTTAATGCTACCATCATAAATGATTTTATTACAGAAAATCTTGATTTTCTGTATTGTTTGAAGCAAAGTAACAATGTTTATATAATGGATAATTAAGCCTGCTATTCATTAGAGAATAGTTCGCTTGCTTTTTATCACAAAGAATGTTGCAGGCCATAAAAATCCAGAGGTAAAGTGCTATAAAATGCTTTCTAAGAAAGATTAATATACCTAGGAAATCATACTCTTACAGTGTAATCAGTTGACCCAAACGCACTCACTCATGGAGATCACATGACAAATAGGTAAGCGCTTTTCTATAGGAAAAGAACATCTCTTAGACGACAGTGGCAGAGTCAGTCCGATTGTTTTAATCCAGTCTCCAAACATCTCTCAGATCTCCAGTAGGAGGAAATGGATGCTACCGGGGTCGTCTGTCCTGCCTCTTTCTACTGTTATGTGGTCGTGATGTGGTAACTGAGGAGGTATTTGCAGAAGCAATTGTTAGGGTGCACGATTTGTGCCCCTTGAAATGATGTTACTGGGCGTAAGGTGTGGCAGGTCAGGGTGTGTTTTTTATAGGTGTATTTAGAGTATATTGGCATGCTTTTGAACCAGCCCCACCCATTCCTTTAAAGTTCATGTTATATTCTGCCATCTTCCACCCTCCCTTCCTGTCACTTTCCAACTTTCTGTCCCTGAAGAGTGCAGCTAAGAGTCAACTGGTTGACCTCAATTCCTGCCAACTCATAGGTCACACTGTTCCCACAGTGCCCCTCTTCCTCGGTGACTTAGCCCTCTCTCCTTTAGATTTCTCACTCCCAGTACACCCTGTCTTCACCCTCACCCTGACATCCAGTGCCTCCATTTTTCCTAGGTTCATCAGCTCCCTGCTGGTCTCACTTTTTCGCCTGCCTGACCGTCAGTCTTCTAGGCCTCTTGGCTCTTCAGCTCCCTATTGCGCCTACACACCGCCTCTGCACTCTCCTGACTAGAAAGTGACATGGGTGCGGCTTGCCCTCACCGGAATCAGGGTTGCCAGGGGTGCTTAGGCCCCCTTCGCTGCTCATTCATTTTCATTCTTGTCTTTGGCTGGCTCCCTTTGCCACCCTCTCAGCAGACAGATTTTTGCTCCCTCTTCAACCTTCTGCCCAAACCCTACCCTCTCCACTCCTGGCAGATGGCTTTTCTAACCTCCTTCCCTGAGAAAACAGAAGCCAACGGGCATGAGCTGTACTTGGTACTGGTTTCTCTCTCCTCTATCTTGCTTCCCATTCTCCACCCCACATAAACCCTTCACCTCCTTTCCCTGTAGAGGAAGCGAGTCCCTCCTCCTGTCAAGGCTGGTCCCTCAGCTGGTGCTGGGACCTCAGCTCCGCATCGTCCGAGCTCCCTCCTCATCTTTCCTATGTCTCTCAGCTAGATCCATGTCCTCAGCCAAGAAACACATTCCAGTTTCTCCCATCCCCACCCAGCTCTCTTCAAGGAAAAAAAACACATAAATCCTTTGACTTATTTTATACCCTTACACATATATTCCCACCTTTACCTTCCCTCCCTTTTCCCTTCTCATCCAGGCTTCACCAAGTCTCTCCTTCACTCTCTAGCCCATTCCATCTGTCTTCTGTCCGTCATTCTGCTGACATGGTGACCTCTTAATTCCCAGATCCAATCCACTCTCCTCTATCTTTGTCTTGTTAAAAGGAGGAACTGTTTCTTCTACAGTAGCGTTGCCCACTAGAAATACAGTGCAAGCCGTGTGCGTGATTTTTTGAGTAGCCATGTTAAAAAAGTTTGAGATGATGAAATTAATTTTAATAATATATTTTTATTTAATCCAATACATTAAAAGCTATTTAAACATGGAATCAATATAAAAATTACTAACGAGTTATTTATATTATTTTTTTAATTATTGTTACTAGGCCTTCAAAATGTTGTGTGTATTTTCCAGTTGTAGCTTAGAGCCGGCCACCATCAAGTGCTCAGTAGCCATGTGTGGCCAGTAAAGTTACAGACATTCTTCTCTCACTTACCTTTTGGAAGCAGTGTCTCCAGGCCCTCCACCTGCCCCTCCAGCCATTGCTTCTCAGTGTCTCTTCTCTGCTTCGTCTTCCAGCCCCTCACATGCTGTTGTCCTCAGGATGTCCCCTTTGGTCATCCTCTCTTTGTACCCTGCACCCTCTCCCTGATTAAACTCATACTTTCCACTCACTTGGGGAGGATTCCCAAGGTCTTAAATCTCTTTGAGTCCCACCTCTCAGTTGAACTTCCAACTAGTTTGGCCAATCCACAGATGTCTGAAACTTCACACAGCACAACTGAACTCACCGTCTTTCCTCATAAATCGTCTCCTGTTTCAGTCAGTGGTGCCATGTCCACCCAGACTCCTAAGCAGAAAACTGGTTTTCCAGTTGAACTGCTCTTCCTCCTTTGTCCACTAGAGCTGATCAGTTGCAAAGTCCTCGAAGGCAGCTTCAACCGGTATTTCTTTGAATACGCACTTGTTCCCTTCTCCACAGTCCCTGCACCACTCAAGATCTCCATCATCCCTCCCTTGGGTTATTGCAGCGGCCGCTTCAATAGTCTGCCCACCTTACTCACGGTTCCCTCCACTCCATCTTTTATGCCCTCAATTTTTCAACCAAATAAATTGATATTTGCCTAAAATGGCCATGTCTGGGACTATATCCCCATTTTTAAAGGCTATGTTATAGGCTTCAGTCAAGAGCAATTTTAAGATGGCAGGCTCTCAGGTCACCCATAGTTCTCCTGCCTGACTCTCTTCCACTTCTCTTCATCACCGAGCAGTTCTACAGATGGTTCTGGAAGACATAAGAATACATTTAACAGCCCGGCTGGGCGTGGCTCAGCGGTTGAGCGTCGACCTAGGATCCAGGCGATCGGGGTTCTGTTCCCAATCAGGGCACATGCCCTTGTTGTGGGCTCAATCAATGACTGTCTCATCATTGATGTTTCTATCTCTCTCTCTCCCTCTCCTTTCCTCTCTCTGAAATCAATAAAGATATATTTAAAAAAAAAATACATTTAACAGAATCCAATTCCTTTTGGTCTTTTTAAAAAAAAATTATCTTTATTGTTGAATGTATTACAAATGTTGTTTTTTTCCCACCATTGACCCTTTCTACCCCAGCACCCACCACCCGCCTCAGGCCTTCACCACACTATTGTCTGTGTCCTTGGGTTATACATATATGCATATAAGTTTTTCGGTTATCTCTTCCCACCCATCCACCCACCCCTGCCTTCCCTCTGAGATTCGTCAGTCTGTTCATTTTCTGTGTCTCTGGGTCTATCTTGTTCATCAGTTTATTTTGTTCTTTAAGTTCTACATATGAGTGGGATCATGTGATCCTTGTCTTTCCCTGACTGGCTTATTTGGCTTAGCCAATTCCTTTTGTTTTAATGACAGAGAGCCCCCCATGACTTTGGAGACTTCCTAAATCTGGACATACCTTAGAGCACTGGTTCTCATTCTCCCCCCAACAGACATCTTTGACAATCTGATTAAAACATGCCCCTTTTCCCCCAGAAAAATGCACATGTGCAGACACAATTTGGCATGAGTGCCAGGGGGTGCACGGAGCCCTTGAAGGTCATCCATGGGGTGACAGATATGGTCTGTGGACAATTCTAAACAGTCTCCCAATCATCTACTGGTTTCCACCAAAAACCAGGATCAAGAGTAGCTTGGCTTCCCAAGACATTGTCTTGGAGCATTTTATAGAACATTTTGGAATATAGCTACATTTCCCCCAATGACACTTTGAACATTTTCTGCCTGACAACACTAAAAACAATTTCAAACTTGCATTTCTTGGCTAAATGTAGCTGAGTTCCTCCACACCCACACCCCTCTTTATAGAAGCTACTTGGAACCACTTGATTTCTCACTTGATTTCTGAGCCTGAGTCTTCAGTCGGCTGTCAGGCTGCAACTGGTTTTCATCTCCTCTTCGGTCATTTCAGAAGCTTCCCTCAGACCCTTGGCTCTGAACCCTCCTTGCACAACACAGGTCATCACATGCTTTGCCTGCCCAGCACCCAGGGAGGAAGCAAGAAGGAGCAGATACCCAGGCACTGGCCACCCTTGGGGGCCTTTCTTGGGGTGAGAGTCTATAGAACACTCTACACATCTTCAAGTGAGTCTAAGCTTTCTCTTCTCCAGTCCAGCTGCTGGACAATGAAGTTAGAGCAGGGATTGACCTTCCCTGCCCACAGAATGTGCCGTTTCCATGGGGGACGTAAGGACACAAGGTAGTGACTACCCACAGGTATGGGGAGGGTCTTCAGCAGCTCACACCCCCATCATGGGCAAAAATGGGGCCGCCTCCTTACTTAACACCCAGTCATGTGCTTGAGTTCACAGCCCCTCTTTGGGTTCCTTGTCCCTATCCTCTCTTCCTTGGCAAAGCTTCTGTCCTGCTGTCCAAGCTCAAGCCTGTCCATCGTCCTCTCTCCTAATTATCCAATTTATTTGCTCTTTTGCCAGGCTCCCTTCTCAAATTTCTTGCCCAATGAAAGCTCTCTTGCTCCTTTATTTCCCTGGATGTCTTCAAAGCCCCACTTGCCCCCAGGAGGCCCCCTTTGTGTCTCTGTTCTTTCCACCTCCAGTCCCCACCCCCTCACCGTCCACCTCTTAACCTTTCTGAGTCTCCCTGCTGATTCCCAATGGCACTCATCACCTTCCTCGCTTCCTCGTCCTGTGTGCCAGCTGGAAACAGCCGACTATAAAGACTTCATTAGAATGAACAGTGAGTGAATGTTCTCGTGCACTCTGCTCTTTCCCACCTCAGCAGAGCTTTGCAGAGTCACATTTCCAATGGACTCTGAGTCTGGAAGGATTTAGATCCTCTGAAAAATGCTAAACCTCCAGCGTTTGGCCGTGTTTGAAATTTTTGGCAGGCCCTCCCATGTCTGCTGTTACAAACACTGTTTATAGATGCCCAGAAAGAAGCCTTTAATGCTTGTGTTGTGTTTTAACTTGCTTTCCTTTGGAGGCAGGGAATTGTCAAGTAAGTATTCACAGCACTCTGCAAAAGCCCAGGTGTTCGGTGAGCATCCAGTACCAAGCGTTCACGCAGAGTCCACAGCCCCGAAGGGTGTACACTCACAATCCGCTGCATTTGCCACTACGCAGGTTTCTCCCTTTTGCTCCCCTCATCTTCAGTTTTGAAGCAATGCAGCTGCAAACATATGCTTGTGAAATACAAAAGAAACATTCTGAGACTGCTTTACTTTTCAGTTTTTAACTGAAAATCAAGGTGAAAAAAGCATCAGATTGCGTCTGCGTGTATATATATATACAGCCTCGTGTATATATTAATACACAGTGTCTGTGCTTGTTGCATACTCTCTATATCCTGTATAATATGCGACATATTATACAACCTGTGTGTACCCTGAAGACGAGCCCTGCGTTTAATCTCAGATTCTGCCTTATGAACCATGCTGCGGTCCTAGTGTCCCCCTGCGCCCATCTCAGACCCTGGCTTGCTTTTGTCATTCACTGACCCGTTCTTAGGTGAAAGAAGAAGCCCACGGATTTCATTTGAAAGTCCCACTAAAACAGAAGAAAGAGCAGGTGTCCTGGGAAGTGATAATTAATGTGGAGGAAGTGTCTAATTGCGAGAACTAGCAGGCCCCCGCCTCCCGGTTTCGCCTGATTTGGCAGCGATGACGTCAGCCGGGGGTGTCATTTTGCAGAGCTGTGCTCCCTACTGGTTCTTCGGTGTTGAGGATAATACCGTTGGGTCCAGTGATCACTTATGATTACATAACATGTTTTGATTGAAGAGTTTCTGAGAAAATAAAGGTAGCTTGTTTTCCCCCAGCACAAAAATGCAAGCCGTTCCAGCAGGCGAGCTGCCCTACCAAGAAACCCTGGGAATTATTAGGCTAAATTATGAGTTGAACTTGATTCGAAAACAGAGCACCCATTGTGCACAACGCCCAGCGACATCCAGGAGGATGTGATTGTTTTTCTGACAACAAGCTTGTCCCCAGCACACTCTAAAATAAGCAGAGTCCGCAGGCGCATTCGCAAAATCCCCGGAGCGCGTGGGAAGCATTGACAAGGCTTCCTTTTCTCTCCCCATTCTGTAGGCGCTTTAGTGCAGAGTTTGCCCAGAGACGCCAGGGTATGAGCTTTCTGAATTTGTAGACTGGTGCACTCTTTCCTTTCTGTTTTAGTTCTTTGCTGGCATGCTCGGGAAGCATGGTTTGTGCCACAAAGGAATGTCTGCTCACTTGGAGAATGCTTGTGCATGAATGAGGTGCTTGCTCATGGGACTCTAAACTGTACTAAGTTTCTCACTTGGTTTTGTTTGCTGCTTACAAGGGGATCAAGGTAATCCTTCCTCTTCACCTAGCCCAAGAGCAATAACTAATGGATTCAGAACATGCATGGGGGCTGCTGTAGGTCTCCCCTACCCATCCCCGGTTTCCTGAACTCCAACAAGTTGATTTAAGGGAACATCTGGTTACCCAAGATTGACCGACTCATGAGAATCCACGGGGGCTTACCCATGATAAAATCTCCTAATTAAATTGAAAGGCCCAGATCTCCAAAACTGCTAAGGGAAAAGCACCTTATGCTATGATGGTAGCAACTGAACGTAGACCAGAACGCCGAGGGACAGGGCAGAGTAGGAGTTCTCTGTTTTTTCACCCCTTGCTTCCTTCTGGCCCTTTTGTGTAGTGAGAATCACCCAAGCATGTGGCCATCAGGGACATTCCCAAGCCTGGCTTGTGAGTCCCACCATGCTGTGATTTCTCACTACCCAATTCTGAACAATTTTGACACATCCCTGTCTGAAAAATGGCCAGTGGGTTCAAGAAGCAATACGTCTACCTTCTCATGCTTAGTTAGGCTCCTCTTTCTTTTTAAAATCAGCCCTCTGGCTCATGTGTTTTTCCTGCCCCCCAGGAGGGAGGGACTGACCCCTGACTACCATGTTGTAAGTGTGGGGAAGCCCACCTCGGTGCCTGTGAATCGACGCCCCATCATGCAGGACTCTTAATGTCAGAAGCTACTTTTCAGAGGGTTGGGTGAAGGCAGGCAAGGGGGTGGGACAGAACAAACCTAGGTGAGGGTCCTCTGAGTGGGGGAGGAGAGAGGAGCCTGGCCCGGCCTCAGCGGGCCACGCTGGACAAGCAAGCCTGCTGCCTTTGGTTCAACACTGTGTTTCTTCTGGCCACTCTCTGTTCCAGGCCACCAGTTAGCAGAGCAGCTCCCCAGCCTGAGAAACTCCAGAAGAACAATATCACCAAAAAAAAGAAACTGGTTGAGGTGAGGAGGTACAACTATTTTTCTTTTAATCTGATATTGATGTTCTATCGGTGGACATCGCTACCTGCATGTCCCGTAGATAAACCTTCAAGGGCACCTGAATGCAGTCAGTGTCTCTCGTTCCCTCTCACTTCTATGCAGCATCGTGTCCCGCATCCCAGTGACCAGAATCCTGCCCACTGGGTCACATTCCTTCAGCCCTGCCACTGGGTCCTACCAGTACTAATCCAAAATGTCCCATGTCCTTCAAACCTGGCTCCTTTTTCCTGTACCTGGTATACCCTGTGCCAGGCACGATGCTACATACTTCCCGTGAAGTGTTTTATACATTCCTCACGCCTAGGAGGTAGGTACTTTCATTGTTTCCATTTTGCAAATGAGGGCACCAGCTCAGGGAAGCTCAGTGACTTGTTAGGTCCCCTGCCCTAGGTCACCAAGCCAGTGAGGGGTGAGGGATGTGAACTCGGTTGTTGAGGCTTGAGGATTACGGCTCTGGTGAACCTGCTCTTTTTGGAGAGAGGCCTCCTCACTGTTCTTTCTGCCCTCAGACCCCCTCCCTCTCATGCCCTGTGCCCACAGAGCCAGCGCTTTGAAATGCAGCTTCTCACGATTCACCCCGGCATTAAGACCCAGGAGATTCCCACAGCTCTAACTGGGATCCAAAGGAATGGTTTCAGAACTTTACCCAGGAGCTACCTTTCAAGCTTATCTCCTGAGATTCTCCACCTTAACTCAGATCTCCAACCCCAAACCCTGCTTAGTGGACCTGGGCGGCCTTGGGTTTTCCAGCCCCTGGTTAGACCTTCTCAAGCTCCACTCTTTTTTTTTTTTAATCTTCTCCTGAGGGTTTTTGTTCCATTGCGTTTCAGAGAGAATGGAAGGTGGTGGGGGTGGGGTGGGAGAGAGAAACATTGATGTGAATGAGACACATCGATTGTTTGCCTCCCTCACTCTCCTTGACCGGGTCTGAGGATTGAGCCTGCAACGGAGGTAGGTGCCCTTGGCCAAGATGGAACCTGGGACCCTTCAGTCCGTGGGCCAACGCTCTAACCACTGAGCAATCTGGCTAGGGGGAGACCTTCTTAAGCTCCATTCCGATTGGAAGCTCCTCCTTCTTCCTCCCCGGGGACACCTCACGCCCTTTCCTGGCCTCCTCTCTGTGCAGTCTTTCCTGATGCTCTGCATCCTAAGCCCCTGCACCCACCCCACAGCCCTGCCACATGCTCTGCTCCGTCATTTGCTGCTCATCCGTCTCCCCCACTAGACTGAACTTGCTGAGGACAAAAAAATCTACCTTCAAATTTTTTACTGGAAAAGTGGGGTTCGTTGGGGGAATTTATCATGAAACAAAACACAGGTCAGGAAATGCAGCTGAGCCTCAGGAGAGACAAGGCCAGGAGCTGGAAGCCATCGTAAGCCAAGATGGTGCCCTTTTTCTACCCACCAGGGCCTTGTGTGTGTCTTACGCAGTCTACTCTTTTTCTGCAGACTTTTTAAGCTACTTTGGTAAACTGTGGGTGCTACCTGAGTTTACATCTCCTCAATTAAACAGCCAGTCCTACTAGTGTCCCCAATTCTAAATTCCTGGGAGAAACCATGTGATTGGCCCAGCTTGAGTCAATTGTCAACCAGGACTGGGTGGTCACATAATTACACAGTTTCTGGGAAACACATGGAGATGAGAGATAGGGGTGCAGGGAGACTGAAGGCTGAGGGTGTGGGGAGACTGAGGAGGAGAATGGCTTTCTCAGTGAGAGATATTTTAAAAAGCAGAATTGTAAAGACAAGAAAGCTTATCATACGTGAGCTAAATAGACAAGTCAGCCTGACCCAGGGGTACAGGAGATGTGCATACGGATTATTGTGCCAACTTAAGGAATTTGGGCTTTTCCTATAGGCAGTGAGAGCCAGCAAATGCTATTGAGTAAGGAGGTGGTGTGGTATTTTAGGAGACTTAATCTGATGTCTGCAGTTGGTGAGCTTTGGAGAAAGAAAAGGCCAGACTCAGAGGACCTGGAGTAAAGGAACCCACATCTTCTTAATCTCGTATCCCACCAACCAGCATAGCACCTGGCACAGAAGTGCCGCCAACAATATCTGTGTGTCAAGTTGAATTAAGAGCTCATCTGATCCGAATCAGCCACTGCTCTTTGTCATGGGAGACAAGACAGGAAGGAGAGAAAGGCTATAAACCCAGAATAGTATCTAGTTGTTGGGGGTGGGAGGGGAATGCAAATTGTGTAGAAAGTTTGTAGGGCACCCACCCAGCTACAGAATGAGCGTGGCATTTGCCTCCACATTCGGACTGCCAGGCCCAGCTGCGTTTTGAGCAAATGTCGGAGCCACCATTCAGCTCCCTTAAGAGTGCCTGCCAAGGCGCAGACACACGCTTCTAGGTGACCTTCATCAAGCATCAAATCCCTAGACATGGGCTCACCTGAGGAGCTGGGAAGCAAATCTAGAGTGTTTAAGAAACTCACTATGACCCTATGTGGTAGCCTGTCCCCCTGGCATTCAAGGCAGCTAAGTAAAAGGGGTCGCATTGTGTGCTCAGCTTGTCAAGAAGCAAAATGTTTTTAGTGAATGGCTGGGTGTTTCCTGGGCCAGGCCGTTCCCACGAGACCCGTGGCTGTTCCTGCCGTGCGGGTTTGCTCCTCTAAGGGCCACTTTCATCTCTGTGTGGGAATGTAGGAGCTGGCTCTCGACCACGTGTTTGGCTACCGAGGATTTGACTGTCGCAATAACCTGCATTACCTGAACGACGGTGCCGACATCATCTTTCACACGGCGGCGGCTGGCGTCGTTCAGAACCTCGCCACAGGTGACTGCGCCCGGAGGACCCACCGTCTGAATGCAGGCTTTTATTTTAGCCTTTTTATGCACTTTCCAACTCTCTAGATGCCCCAAAGCTTAAGCATTCCCTTCCCTTTAAAGCCACTCCTCTCTCTTTCAGACTGGCATCCTTTGGCCCTAGAAAATGCTCAGGCCCATGCTTGGAGAGTCAAAGGTGTCAAGGTGGGGAGAGGTGTCCATGTCCGTCCAGCTCCCAGGAGGCTGAGAGGGATGGAGAGAAGCCAGAAAGAGGGTGTGGGGAAGTCCTTACAAGCGGTGGCCCAGAACAAGGCCTAGGGGAGCTTTTCTCACTCGTTATTAACAGTGACCAGTTTTTTAGCAGCTCAGATTTTTAAGTTTTGCTTGTTTTGACTATTTAGCTACATTTACAATGAGAATGAGAGCACTTGAACACTAAGCAAAAATACCCCAGATGTCCCTTAACTACTTGATGACTCTTAAGTTAAAAAATAGTTTTAAGAGATACATCGCAAGCCAAAGGAAGCATCCAGAAATTAATTCAACAGACACCCATATCTTTGCCGCCAGATTTAAATGTTAATTTTGCTTTATTTGCTTCATATTTTAAAAGCCTTTTTTTCTTCCTTCCCAATTTATGTAGTTGCTCATGCATAGATTTTTTTTTTAGACAGTTAAATCACTGGGCACATAATGACTTGTCTTTTTTGGGAAGAGGGCCTTAATATTATCTATGTATTTTCTCCATTTTCTAGTGACATAGTCTCATTTTAATAACAATGTGCTATTTCCTTGTATATCAATGCCATCGTTTTGGGTGAGTTTACAGAGGCCACTATGACCATCAGCAAATCCACTTGCCCCAATACGTGATCAAGTATTTCTTATCTTTTCTTCCATTTCCTGTGACCCGTGTCAGGTTGGGGCTTTAGGGGTGAACCATCATCTGTGCATGCCATCCAGGCACCCAAATGGATTGGCACTTTGATAAATAAACTTGATAAAAGGGATTCCCTGAGTATAGATGCTCCTTGATTTTTTATGGGGTTATGTCCTGACAAACTCATCATAAGTTGAAAACACTCAAAGTTGAAAATTAATACCCCTAACCCACTGAACATCATAGCTTAGCCTAGCCTACCTTAAACGTGCTCAGAACACTTGTATTTTGCCAACCTTCAGTTGCACGAAATCACCTAACGGTGGACACGGGATACACTGCAGTGCCCACTGTTCACCCCGATCGCAGCCTGGCTGCGAGCTTGGCTTGCGGCTGTGTGGCGCCGCTGCCCAGCGACAGCAGAGAATGGTACCGCAGGTGGCTAGCCCGGGAAACTGTCAAAGTTTAAAATCAAAGTACGGTTTCTACTGAATGCCTGTGGGTTTCCGTAGCTGAACCACCGTGAGTCGGGCTGTCTGTATTTTCTCGTTTCCCTGTCTTCCCTTTCCACTTTGCTCAGTAAAGCGTTACCTCCAGGCCCCCACCCGCCCTGCTCAGAGGTAGGCACTGAGAAGCTGTCGGTCCTGGGCCAAGGGGAGGAGGGGACGCTAAACCTCCTCATTTCAGACTCCGGAAGCCTCTGCCCTTGGACCGTGCTCTGGACCCACACGGGACAGCGGGAAGGACTGAGTGGAGCTGATGTGTATTAGATAAGGCACCAGCTCTTCTCTCAGACCTAAAGCAGACTATGTAAATGTAAAAAGTGATCTCCAGTCTCCCCAGGGATAGTTCTGAAGTGAGAATTTGGAGTGTAAGCTCTCGTTTTACAGGACATTCCCAAAGACTCTGCACGAAGCTGTGGGGTTGTCCTGAGGTCTTCAGGTTCCCCACTCACCCTCCACGTCTCTCTCCCAGGGAGCCAGAGCTTCTACCTGGAGCACACGGACGACATCCTCTGCCTCACGGTGAACCAGCACCCCAAGTACAGAAACGTGGTGGCCACCAGCCAGATAGGTAGGAGGGTCCTGCTGTAGCCGAGCTCCTCCCAGCCGAGCAGGAATAGTGACTAGCAGTTACTGGGAGAGGGAGGGGGTGGGTCACTGGCATCCACCCTTCCTTGTTGACGTTGCTGTTGACTTTTTGAGCCCTGAATGTACCTGTGTTGCTTGGGTTGATGCATCCGGTGACTGGCGATTCTGAGGAACCATAAAGTCGGACCATAGCATGATATTCCAGATATCCCTGTGGACTTGTGAGAATATTTTTTCAGACCCCAGCTACCACATGGAGAGCCCCATGTCTGAAGCCTGGCGGTCGTGCTTGGCCAGGGTAGATTACAGTACGTGTGCCCGGGTCTCCTGTGCCCTGGGAAACTGCCAATGACAAATGTGAGCTGATTCACATTTGTGAAAAGCGTGTTGTTTTTTTAACTTTGTCATCTCAAAGGCAGTTTTTACCAACATATCTTCCTGCTTGTTTTCATTGACCCCATGTCCATTTTTAAATTTAATTTGAAACTTTCTGATGCTGGTGTCGAGTGCTTCACTATTCGAAACATGACTTACTTTAGCTGTTGTTTTCCCTTGCCGCTTCCTCATTGCCATTGCCCACCTAACGCAGGTGATGTTGCGGAGGCCCCAGGTAAGGCTGTTCCATCGTGAGTAGTTTGCACCCGCACAGCAAAATCATGTCGCTGTGTCATGCTTGCAGATTGTATCTGGCTGACTCGCAGATACAAATCGTTGGCCTCATCCGGCTCCTGTGTCTGAACCCCTCCACGAGTGTGCGTGTCGGGCAGAAGTGCCCTTCGACTCTCTAAAAGCACAGCAGACGCTCGCTGTTGTCTTGCACCTCTGGCCAGGTCAGGATGTAGGTCCCTCAGGCCCGGTAACTGTAAGGCCCCCGAGCACTTGTCTTAAAAAGACTTTCAGATGAACGTAAGCGTTGCCTTGGCCCCGCCGGCCTCCCGCCTGAGCCCTGTCACACCTCCCGCACTCAGGAACCACGCCCTCAATCCACGTCTGGGACGCCATGACCAAGCACACCCTGTCCATGCTGCGGTGCTTCCACTCAAAGGGCGTGAACTACGTCAACTTCAGTGCAACCGGGAAGCTGCTGGTGTCGGTGGGCGTGGACCCCGAGCACACCATCACCGTCTGGCGCTGGCAGGAAGGTAGACGAAGCCGGGCTGCCTGTCGGTCGGGGAGGCGTGCTCGCGGCATGGGCTGGGCTCCTCCCTAGGTCTGCGTCCCTGCCACGCGCACCGAGGCACTGCTCCCGGGCCAGCAGATGCCAGGGCTCTTGGGATCCTGCAGACACTGCTCATTGGAAGGTGCATCCTGGACCCCATGGTCAAGATGGGGCTGCTTGGAGCAGTGCCGTGCTGGTCAGTGAAAGGTCTTTGGGCACTTTTGGAAGGCCCCCCAATACTGGCAGCCTTCCTTCTCCCACAGAAGGCCGCAGCCGCCTCCATTTCCATCCCAACAACCTTCTGACCCAAACTCCCTCATCTTCAGTGTTCCTTCTGGGGACTCCTAGATTCTGCTGCAGCCCCGTCTCCGTGGTGGTGTCTTTACAGGAACTGGGGACAGGGTGTTACCTCCATATTCAGAAACATTTTTTTTTTTTTATGTTTTACCTTTTTTGAAATGGGGATTCATCGTATAATCAAGGTTCACATTTAATTTAGCAGGGTTGTTTTCTTTGTTTCTTGCCCTTCCCCCACTCTCCCCTCCCCCCCCCCCCCCACACACACACACAGAAAGAGAGAGGCTGCTACTAAATTTATGGTCATCTTAGACTCAAAGATGCACAATCTTCCAAGCATATTCTCAGGCTGGTAAAAGCAGATCCAATTAGTGAGGACAGTAATGAGGCCTCTCTCCAGCCGGGCAGCCGTATCTGGGGCACGCTAAGCCAGGCACGCACAGGCGTGGCCGGTCTCCAGTCCAGGGCCTCTCAAGTCCCATTATCTCAACATCTTCCCACGGGAGGGGGTTGAGAGGGTCCTGTGAAGAGACAAGCACAGTGGGAGGAAAGCTCCAGTCCCTCCTGAGCCCCCATGTGAGAATCACAGTATACTGTGTCCAAACGGCCCTATAATCTGTATCTTGGGGATGCAGGTTCTTTCCTCAAAATGTCACGGCCAGCTGATTAAATAGACTCAACCCCAGCTGAGAAATTGAGCGTCTTAAATGATGGCCTCATAGCATCCGTGAGTTGAAAGGACCACTAGATCATTCTTCCTGCCCGTTCAGCATCCATCACATGGAGAAATTGCTCCGTGTGCAGTTGGGACAGGCCGTCTTCCATCCTCTCCTTGAATACTTTCAAGGATGTGGCCCTTATCACCTCCCAAGGCAGCCCCCTCGCTCTCGGAAAGCTCTTAGAAAGCCCTGTCCTCCGCTTGGCCGTGTGTTGCTTCATGATGCCTTGCTTCTGCGGGACTGACTGCCCTCTGCGGTGGCCATCCTAAAAACCAATAGGTGACAAGGGACAGGGGAAGAAACATATGTAGGAGTGAATAATATGGAGAGAGGAGATGAGAGAAAATCGGAACTAAAACATTAAGAGTAAGTTAAAAGAAATAAAAGGTAATAGAAGTTTAAAGTAAAAATTAAAAACTCGAGGGCTGATGAGACAAAAATAGGTGAGGTTTAAAATAAGGGCTAATTTTTTTTTATTTTAAATAAGGGCAAAAAGAGTAGAAGCCAAGAGATTTCAAAAGGAGCCAGAAGAGTGGCAACAGGAATAGTTGTCGCTGGCAGACCACTCACTGCACGAAGACTGTTGGGAGGGGCTTCGCGTGTATCAATTCCTTCCGTCCTCACAACACTCTCAATCATGGGCACTATTGTTACCCTCCGTTGACAGGAGAGGAAACTAAGGCACAGAGAGGTTAAATAACTCATCCAAAGTTGTCCTACAAATAAATGGTGGCACCGAGATGTAATCAAGTCAAAGTTTAAGTAAAACTCAAGAGGAAAAAAGAAAAACTCAAGACAAGTCAAAAACATAAATAAATGGGGTCCCAAGAAAAAACTAGTAAATTAAATGTAAAAGGTAGAGAATGTAAACCTAAAAACCATAAAAGAAAAGGGAATACGAGGACCTTTATTTAAAAAGAAAATAAGCCCGGCCGGGCATGGCTCAGCGGTTGAGCGTTGACCTGGGATCCAGGCGATCGGGGTTCGATTCCTGGTCAGGGCACATGCCCGGGTTGCGGGCTCGATCAATGACTCTCTCATCATTGGTGTTTCTGTCTCTCTCTCTCCCTCTCCTTTCCTCTCTGAAATCAATAAAGATATATTTTTAAAAAAAAAGAAAAGAAAATAAAAGCAGAGAATCTTAGAGAGAAATAAAGACCGTCTGAGAGAATGTGAGTCTCAGCGACACTCTAGGGGAGGGTTCCCCTTCCCATGGGGACTAATCTTGTGGGAATGTTGAGACAGGAGATGTCCTTAAGCCATGTTGCCCTTTTTTCTTATCTGGAAGCTTCCATCTCCCAGGCTACCCTTTCCTGCTGTGTTCACAGGTGCCTGGATGTGGCCCTGGAGTTAAGAGCCAGGGATTATGTTAGCAGCGCCTGCTGTTCGGGAAATTTCCACGACAGCCTCTTTCTCACCGTGGGAGTAGTGCCTGAGGGGGCAGGGTGCTGTTAGAGAGGGAGGGACACTGGTGGTGCCTGGGCTCGCCGGGATGGAGAGCCCCCTGGGCTGCAGCGCTGAGCCTGGCCCGGGGGCCCAGGAGGGCCACCTCACTGGTCTCTCTCATCCACACAGGTGCCAAGATTGCCAGCCGAGGGGGCCACCTGGAGCGCATATTTGTGGTGGAATTTCGCCCTGATTCGGACACACAGTTTGTGTCTGTTGGGGTCAAACACATGAAGTTCTGGGCCCTGGCAGGCAGCGCCCTCCTCTACAAGAAAGGGGTCATCGGGTCCATGGAGGCTGCCAAGATGCAGACGATGCTCTCCGTGGCCTTCGGTGCTGTGAGTCCCAGCAGAGGCTTCCTGAGCAGGGACCCTGAGCCCCTGGGTATGGGGGGCAGAGAGGGAATGTGGCCAAGAACCTGCCAACCAGAAAGCCATTTCCACATTATCAGCTTTATCGGCTTATCTGCAATCACTGTTCCCTTAGCACCGATGGGTGGGCAGAAGCTTCATTATTCCAGAGGCAGCCTGACTTGAGGGCCTAGCAGGCCTGGGTTAGACAGCTGCAAGGAGGTGGGGACTGTTTCTACTACTGGGTAGCATCCCTTCTTTTTACAGCCCTGTGCACCACAAATTCCCCCAAGTGACCTCCTTGGTTGGGCTGTGGGGTGACCTCAGCCAAGTGGCACGATCCCCTGGGGACATTCTGGGCCCTTCAGCTGTGGATGCTCCCACCTCTCAGATGAGCCCCGGAGAGCACCCTCTCAGGCGGAGCCCCGCCTTCCCTTCCTGACCCTGGGCCTTGCTCACAGAACGGAAGTTCACTTCACGCAGAGCCATGTTCACTGGGGAAGGCAAACGCCCACAGTAACTCAACAGACTGAATTCAGAACCAGGTGATTTATTATGTGCTATTTATGGTTGTCTGCAAATTCTTTTGCCTCTCCTCAGCGCAGGTCAGCTTGAGGGCCCGTTTCCATTTCTCTAGCTCTGGTCCCTAACAGAGGAGCAGGTGTCTGGGAAGGGACCCTTTTGGGTGTCCGGGTGTGGAAGGTGTCCCTTTGTTTGCAGAACAACCTCACGTTCACGGGGGCCATCAATGGAGACGTCTACGTGTGGAAGGACCACTTCCTCATCCGGCTGGTGGCCAAGGCTCACACGGGCCCCGTCTTCACCATGTACACGACCCTTCGGGATGGGCTCATAGTGACCGGCGGCAAAGAGCGGCCGTAAGCCCGAGCACCCTGGAAACAAGCAGTGTTTTTGTTTTATTTTGTTCTGTTTTGTTTTGGGAGAGACTGACAGAAGCATCTACAACTTGGAGAAAATGGAAATTTTCGCTCTCCTATCTTTTCTGCATCAGGGAGATCAACCTGCCCTCTATCCAAGGGTCAAAACCTTCAGAAGTAGGATTCAGAGGAGAGAGAGGCTATTGTGGTTTAAAACCTGAGCAGTGTTTTCGCCTAGATCTGCCTGGCTTCGCTGTTCATAAAGTATTCCTCTCAGGAGCTCTGGGAGAGGAGATGAAGGAGAAGTGAGAACAGAGAGAGGTTCCGGTGTGGACTGGGAAGTTGTGAAAATGAAGCAGAAAAACAGAAGAGTCATTTCTCTTTGTGTTTGACCTAATGAAAAGTTTGATTTCCTAGATTACGATTCTCTTTCCTTCCAAGGCATTTTGGGAAATCTGCAAGTTTAGGGGGTTGTGCTGGCCCATCAGCAGGGCCTAAGGGAGGGCCACCGTGCAGGGTCAGTCCTACTGGGCTCCGGGTGGCTGTGGCCCTAATGAGATTCCAGGGAGAGAGGGCAGCGAGGGTCGTGGGAGGTCTGAGGACAACGACTGACATGCTAAGTTCCTCTTGATCTTTTTTAGGACCAAAGAAGGAGGCGCTGTAAAACTGTGGGACCAGGAGATGAAGCGCTGCCGAGCCTTCCAGCTGGAGACGGGGCAGCTGGTGGAGTGCGTGCGCTCCGTGTGCCGCGGCAAAGTGAGCCCAGCTGCGGCCTGCCCTTGGGGCTGGGCCGGGAAGGGGGAGGCTGCAAGCGGGAGTCAGCTCAGCACCTTCCAAGAATAACCTGAAGTTAAAAAGTCGAAATGAGAAGCTACCTGCGTTTCTTTGGGATCAAAAAACTGCAATTTGGGGGGCACACACTTAGGCAGAAACCCAAATAGTGTCCCGATTACTGGGTGAAAGCAAGGGGTTTTTATGAGGAAAGACAAAGGAATAATTACACGAAAAGAAGAAAGAATTCCTGTTGGTGGTAACTAACAGCTGCGCCGCTCTTGGCTGCGCATGGTGGGTTACTGATTCTGTCTTCAGATGGAAAGTCCATCATCACGGTCCTTGTGGTGAGAATGTCCACTTTCCTGCTGGCCTCACAAACAGTTGTTTGTAAACAGTGTTGGTTTTAGCCCAGCCCCAAGATCTAGCTCCGTCACCACCATTCTGCTGGCTCAATGAATTTGACTTCTCTAGGTGGTTATATGAGTGGGATGTAACAGAATCTGTCCTTTTTCTAATAGTGTTTTGATTACAACAGGGAAAAATTTTAGTGGGGACCAAAGATGGAGAAATAATTGAAGTTGGTGAAAAAAACGCTGCTTCCAACATCCTGATTGATGGACACATGGAAGGGGAGATCTGGGGCCTGGCCACACACCCCTCCAAGGACATCTTCATCTCTGCCAGCAATGACGGCACAGCCCGCATCTGGGACCTGGCTGACAAGGTGAGGGGCCCACTCTGCCAGGCTCCAGCGCCCACATGTGGGCCTCGCAAAGCAATGAGGAGAGAGGTCAGGCCCAGGGGCGGGGGGGGGGGGGTGAGGGCTGAGGGCTGAATCTCATTCAGCCACAGGTCAGTAACTGAGTTAGCCTAATAAAAGAAGGCCCAGTCACACACATCCAGTCTATCTTTTAGCTGTATATCTGTCTACAAATATTTATTTATAGCAGGAATAATCTAAGTGCGAATGATTATTCTCTTGTCATGAAAGAACCCACAAAACCTAAAAACAAACAAACAAAAAAACCGGAGATGATAAATCGTCTTCCCTGCACAGAAAGACTAAAAATGATTTAAAATGTCAAATGTTCCCAAATGGAACATTTCAATTGAAATCCCCACAAAGCTTCACTTAGAGTTTGGAAAAAACAATTTAAAATATCCGAAGATAATTTTTAAAAATTGATCTGGAGTAAAAATCTAAAATAGCAAAGAATAGTCTAGGGGGAAAAAGATTAATGTTACCAAGTCTTGTCTAATATTAAAACAAGTACTCAAGTTTTCTAATTAAAATAGACCAGCCGGGCATGGCTCAGTGGTTGGATCCAGGAGATCGTGGTTTGATTCCTGGTCAGGGCACATGCCTGGCTAGATCCTCAGTCGGGGGCGTGCAGGAGGCAGCCGATTAATGACGACTCTCTCATCATTGATGTTTCTCTCTCTCTCCCTCTTCCTTCCTCTCTCTGAAATCAATAAAGATATTGATTTAAAGATATTGTTTTAAAAAATAATAATAAGTAAAATACTTGGTTTCATTACAAAATGGCCAGTAAATGTTTGAGTCCTGTTTTCAGTGCACAGACCAAAGAACAGACCTGCAAAAGCCTAAGCGCGGTCATTATACCTGTCAGTTCATAATGATTATGATGTTGATTGTTAACAGCAGCTATCATTTATTGAATACTTATTCCATACCAGATGCTTCACGTACACTGTTATTAATGCTTACAACCTTGCAAGACCAAAATTAACACCACTTGTTTTTCAAACGGGAAAGTCGAGAAGTAACTTACCCAAACACACCCAGCTAGTGAGAGCCAGCATTCAGGATTTGAACTAACAGATGCTGAAGCGCAGACTCTTTCCCCTGAATAATAATAGGTCAGCAGGAGGGTCTATGGCAGGAGGGTCAAGGTCTATGGCAGGAAGGTCAAGGTCGGCCTGCTGCCTGTTTCTACAAATTAAGTCATGCACTATGGTTACAAGAGACCATATGGATTTCAAAGCCCAAAATATTTACTTCCAAACCATTTATAGAAAAAGTTTGCCACTTCCTACCCTAAGACATGTCGTCTCTCAAGCTGCTGTAACCAAAACCTGCCCACCTGGCTGCCAAGGGACAGTGCCTCGAAGCAGGCGCCCTGGAGGCCGACGGTGGCGGCAGAGGCAGGTTTCCCCTGGAGAGCAGCGAGGCAGCCAAGGGCTCAGGTGCTGTTACTTTGTATCAATGTAGAAGCTGCTAAACAAGGTGAAGCTGGGCCACGCGGCCAGGTGCGCAGCCTACAGCCCTGACGGGGAGATGGTGGCCATTGGCATGAAGAATGGAGAGTTTGTCATCCTGCTGGTGAACAGCCTGAAAGTTTGGGGGAAAAAACGAGATCGGAAATCTGCTATCCAAGATATCAGGTACATAGCAGGCGGCCTGGGCAGGGAGGGGAAGGCAGGCATTCTCCTTCCAAGGGGGTTCCCGTTCCAGAAGGGCATGGCCTGCGTGAAGAACCCGGTTATAAGAAGGTGCCTGTCGATGAGCCAACTGTGAAAGGAGACCCTCTCACACATGAATTCTCAGCCATGCCTTTACTGATTGCCCCAAGTGTGGTGAAAACCTCTATAAAAGGTTGCAGACGTGCATTTCCTTACTCCCTTGGGTTTTGATGCAGAGAAACTGTCGAATTCCACAGAGTGTAGGAGAAGCTAACCACGTGTGAGTTATGAAGTGAGACCCACTGCCACTGAGTCTGGGAGGCTGGTCCCAGAGCAGAGCTCACACCTCCCCAGCCCCGCGGTGACCATGCGCTTCGATTGCTTTTTTCTAGGATCAGCCCAGATAGTAGATTCTTGGCCATTGGCTCTTCTGAACATACAGTCGACTTCTATGACCTCACTCAGGGCACAAGCCTGAATCGCATTGGCTACTGCAAAGATATCCCAAGCTTTGTCATCCAGATGGACTTTTCTGCAGATGGCAAATACATTCAGGTATGCGCCTGCTTTACTGATATATGGGCAGCCAATAATAATAGTAATAATAACAGTGCCTCATATTTAACAAGTGCTTCCTGTGTTCCACTAATGTGCTAATTTCCCCTTCACAGGAACCCCTTTAGGTACTGTTGCTTTTCCCCCATTTTGTAAATGGAGAAACAGAGGCTTAGAGAATTTAAGCAGGTTGAAGAAATATAATTTAAACAGCAGAGTTTTTCTTCAGTAAGAAAAGCAGGAAACACAAGCCCTAATCATCTGTAATCCTCCTCTCACCACCTCGCCTTCAAAGCTTTCTATTTTCTGGTTTTCAGGGGCCACATTGTTATTTCTTATGCTTACTAAGCCAGTGTCACTTCTTATACTTACTCATTTTAATTCCAAACTCTACTGGGTAGTGTGGCCCCTCCGCACCGGGACCTGGACTACAGATAGTGGGCCTGGGGTGAGAGCTCAGCACTGGGGGGAACTGACAAGGGGGATGGGCTAGAAAGGGGTCCCACCCTTAAAACTTACAGCTGAAGACAAAACCATTTCTCCGGCACTCTGAACAAATACAGTGCATTTGTGAGCGGACCTGGAGTCGGATATTCATTGTGAAAAGAGAGAGGACACGTTCACCATCAAATCTTTAATAAACCAGGCACTGTGGGAGGCTTTTGTATGGACAGAATGGTCCTGGCCCCAGCTCTCCTGGAGCTTGCCTTGTAACGGAGAAGACAAGCATTAACCAGATAATCACAGAATGTAATTACAAATTGTGAATATGTGCTGAGAAGGAACAGTGCAAGGTGCAGTGGGAGCGTTTAACAGGGGCCGAATTTAGATTCACTTCCTTTCTGTGTAGTCATATTTAAGCAGAGGTCTGTAGGAGGTGTAGGCGTCAGCCAAGAAAGAGGGCCGGGAACATTGTTCCATCTGTGGGCAGGCCCTGAGTTGAGGCAGATCTCAGCTCACTCATGAACAGCAGGAAAACATGGGGAGGCTGGGCTAGAGGCACCCGCAGGGGGAAAGGGGGCTGAGATGTAGGCAGCAGTCGCTTTCTGGAAATTGGTTTCCCCTACAAGATTCCCAGAGAAGCAAGGGTCAGGTCCTAGATGCTTCAACAGGCATATTACACAGCTGCTGTCTGTGGGAAAACTAGCCTTACTTCTGTACCGAAGGACCTTGGTTCTCCGAGAATGGAGATTCCCAAACTTGAGCGAGCATCGGAATGACCTGGAGGCTCCAATGAAAACAAATTGCCAGGCCCACTCTCAGAGCGTCTGATTGGCAAGTCTGGAGTCCCAAGCATGTGCATTTCTAACAAGTTTAAAGATGATTCTGATGCTGCTGGTCAGGAACCACCCTTGAACCACTGCCTCAGGTCTTTGGGAAACAGTGAGAAAATGGATGGAAAAATGCCCTGCTCATGTGAACTTTGCCATGGGCTGACCACAGGCGTTGTAGCCTGCAGCTGAACCTGGGTTTAGTGAAGAGTCCTGGGGATGCAGAAGCTGGGCCAGTATTCTAGGAAGCAGCACACCAAGAGGGGAGTGTGTCCTTTGGACCGGAAAAGAAGTTGATGGACGTGGCTTCCTTCCACTTTGCAGGTATCAACAGGAGCCTACAAGCGCCAGGTGCACGAGGTCCCCCTGGGGAAGCAGGTAACGGAAGCCATGGTCATTGAGAAGATCACCTGGGCCTCCTGGACAAGGTGACTGGAGGAAAACACTCCTGGAGGAAAAGGTCACACGGGAGTCTCTTGTCCCCAGCTCAGCCTCCAAGTTTGTGTGTAGCTGGGATCTGAAGAAGCTCAGAGATAGAGCTGTCTTTTCTTTGGGAGTTGGGGCAGGAGGTTTCTTAGCACCAGTTTGAGCCACTGGATTTGATATGACCTGGGCCTTGAATGCAGTCTCCCTTTTTGTGGAATCCGTTCTACAAATCCCCAATCCCATCCAGCAAGCAAAGGGAAACCACTTCCTAGCCCCTTTTCCCCCCTAATCCTTACCCGAGGACATGCTTTTATTGATTTTTGAGAGAGAGGAAAGTGAGGGGGAGGGAGAGAAAAACATCGATATGAAAGTGAAACATCAATCAGTTGCCTCCCGCATGTGCCTTGACTGGGGATCAAACCCAAAACCTGGGTATGTGCCCTGCCCAGGAATCGAACCTGAGACCTTTCAGTGTATGCCCCAGCCAACCGAGCCACACGGGCCGGGGCCAACCTCCCGGCTCTTGACCAGCCCCTGGTGACCACAGGAGGAAGTGGGAGGGCAGGGACTGCCGCTAGCTCGCTAGCTCGGTGGGAATGCCCTGCCAGAGCGAGGGAAAGGAGCCCCCGACCTGTGAGCTTGGTCCCCACTCTCCTCTCAAACAAACCCATCCTCAGGAGGGCTGTAGGAAAGAGGGAGAGAACCAGAGATGGGGGTAACTTTTCTTTTTGGGGTGAAAGGGACCCTGGCAGAGAACAGTAAGAGTTGGGGAAGATGTAGGGGGGGAGGTGACAGGTGCCAGAAGAGCCACACGACCACACTGAATGATGTCAACTCCCTCCCTCCCCTTGTCCCTGAGAGGATGCCCGACTCAAGGAGCCTCCTCACTGCCCTGCTAACACCCCTCCCTGTCGGAACAGCATTCTGGGAGACGAGGTCATTGGCATCTGGCCGCGGAACGCAGACAAGGCTGATGTGAACTGCGCGTGCGTGACCCATGCGGGCCTGAACATTGTCACAGGAGATGACTTTGGGCTGGTGAAGCTCTTTGATTTTCCATGCACAGAAAAATTTGTGAGTCTGCCTTGGAGTCACCTCCCCACACTGCCCCATGCTCTTGTTTCTCTGCACTGCGCAGGAGACAGTGGCCACGTCTAGGTGGCCATCTGGGATCTAGAACGGGAGGCGTCTTGTTCCAGCCCTGTGGAAATGTGGCAACCCCTGACCGTTTCCTCTCCCTCTGGAGGGAAAATCCTGGAAGCTGGGACAAAGGAAGTTGGGGGGGGGACAAAATGGCCACAAATGGGGCAAGAACGAGACAGGAAAGCCAGTGAAAGGCTGGCTAACAGGTATCCACACCAGATGGGGCTCTCATAAGCAAAGGAAGGTTCTGGGAAGAGGGGATTTGAGTCCTTTGCGGGAAGTGGCCCGTGGTTCCCGGGAGCAGTAGGGTCTCTCAGCTGTCTCCACTCACTTTTGCTCACAGGCCAAACATAAGCGTTACTTTGGTCATTCAGCTCACGTGACGAACATCCGTTTCTCCCATGACGACAAGTATGTGGTCAGCACTGGAGGAGACGACTGCAGGTACCGACCTGGTGAACCAGGCTGCGACACCCCTGCCCAGTCTTTACTCCCCACCCTCCCTACCTCAGGCATCCTGTGGGTCAGGCCTCCTAGGGGCCTGCGGAGGGGCTGAGGGGGACAGGAAATAGGACATTCAGTGAGTCCTCATGAAGACACAGGGACTTCCCAAGTATAAGGTACTGTCGGGAGATTCCCAGCCCAAATCTTGACAGGACTATGTCTGCACCAGACCTGTCCAGGGATTGGTGAGAGGCCGAGGGCATGCGATAGCTACTCTGAGCATTGCTGGATGGAGGGACAGGTGGGTGACTGATTCCAGTAGGAGCTCTTGGACAGCATATGGCATCATGACATATAATCCAGTTAGAACGACCTTGATCCACACAGGTCCTTTAACTCATAACTTCTAATTGGTCACCAGACTTCTTAAGATCGATGATTAACCATAACCGAGAGAGGTTTAAAAATATTAATACTGAGCCTCAGCCACCCAAGAAACAAGCAGGGCAAGTATTACCCGATTTTACACAAGAGATCAAGTGAGGGGTGAAGCCATTAGGCTCGGTGCTAGTTAGTAGCAGAACCCCAACCAGCTATTTGGACTAAATAGCCAGGGCTACTTTTGACCTTAACCGCTGCTCACTGTAAAATGGGCACCTTCTGTGAGGTGTGACTGGTCTTCCCGCGTTTTCGGGAGCACCCCCACCGGCCTGCTCTAGAGATGGCATCAGCCTGTTCGGCATTTCTGAGGCAGCCTTCTTCTGTCCCTCCAAGGGCAGCCCCTAGGTGGAGCGTGGAGGAACAGGGCGAGCTCAGCCTAAGTCACTCAGCGTCTCCACATCTAATGTAGCTGACGGACTGACCGCAACAGGAATACTGGTTTCCGTTCAGCCCAAGCAAAACTCTTGGGGGCTGGGGAATGAAGAAATGTATGCATTCCAGATATTAAGTGGTCTGAGTGAGGCTATGGAAAAGGCACCGCAGAGAATTTCAACCCACTTCCTACCGAAAAGCACTGTATAGAAAATAGCCCCAAAGGGTGCTTTCTGAGGGCCTGCCTGGGACACCAACCTCCAGTCCGCTGCGCCAACTGCTGCTGGCACTTAGAGCCCTTGAGATAGTACTGAGAGCAGCTCCCTGTGGCGTGTAAACACCCAGCCAATCTGTAAACAAGCCAGCAAGAGGAGACTTAAGTGAATCGGTCACCCCAGTGCAAGAGGTGGGAGGTGACTTTTGATGGCTATGAAAGGCATGAAGGTAACCTTTAAAATGCCGGGCCCATAGGCCTTTATAGCCATGGGAGCATACTGTGGTCCTGGCTCGGTGCTGAACACTAGAAAGGGCTCTCCTACTCAAGTGGAGTTGATAAGACCTTTTGAATAGTAACAAGAGAGAGAGTGTGAAATCAAATGGCCAAAAGGCCTCACATTCAGCACACTCTGGCTGCTGAAAGAGCCAAAAAAAAATCCTTAAAAATAGAAAAGTAACATCTTTAATTGGTGCCAAGAGCCCAGGTTTGCCCTCCCCCTTTTTGAAACTGACATCGGCATGTTCACATCACCTGAGCACTCGCCAAGATCGGTTTTTGTCCCCTGATAAAGTATGATGTCCACCGTGTAAAACGACTGTTCCACCTGCTGTTTCAGTGTATTCGTGTGGCGATGTCTGTAATGCAGAAACCTCCTACTTTATTGCTGCTGCTGCTCCCACCCAGCAACTGCAGAGGCCGTGACAAGGCGCCGTCTCGCCACCAGCTGCTGGGAATCGCCTCCAAGGCTGCAGGCCACACAAGCTCCGCGCTGGGGATGTGGCAAGACTGCTCCCCTACTCGGGAGTCTCCAAAACTGAGGTGCCAAGAAGGAAGGTCAGTTCTAAAATGTTAAGACTGCTCGCCTCTGTTCCTGAGACTAAAAATTCTATCTACTAACAACACTGACAAAAAAAATCCTATCTGACAATGTAGCCCACTGACAGAAGTTAAAGCCTCAGTTACCCTAACCAATATGTAGCTTTTAATTTGCATCAAAACTTTTACAAAAGATGTTTTGCTATTATGTTTCTATATACTTTAAAAATGTTCATTTTTACAAATAAGTAAGTTGAACAAGACAGCTTAAGTTAGATGAAGTCCTAGAACTATTCTGTTCTGCACATTTAGCTTTCAAAACCAAATGAGCCATGTATAACCGAGTTGAGAAACTTAATTTTTTAACGTTTTGTTTGCAGAGTTTTATATCCATTAAGTGCCTTTGAAAGTTTCCAGTTGCGTGGGCTGCTGTCTCACCTCCCACAAATTATCTCCTTTCTACATAAGGTGCTAAAACTTCCAAACTGAGGAGGGCTACGCTTAGTTTCCTGGTCTGTCACCCATGTCATGTGTTTATGTCAAGGCTTCCTTCCCAAAGGAAGGACATCAGTTGCCTGCTTGGGAAACAGTGGCTATAGGAAGGTGAGCAACAAAGAAATGAATTCAGGAGGGACGGAGTAGAATGTGTTTTCATTGTGTTTAGTGCCAAACCCATAAAATCCAAAATAGGAGCCACACAAAAAAGCAAAAAGCTCAACAACCAGTTTTAGGAGGATGAGCTGATTTATCTTGTTAAACCTAAAATGGTAATAAATACAGTAACCTTGAGGGTGGGTTGACTGGACACCACTAATTTGCTTCCTGACCTATATACAGGTCAAGTCCAGATTTAAAAAAAAAATCTCTGAACAAATTCCTAAGCCCAAGCAATATTTGATAAATCAAGATTATAAAACAAAGTAATCTAGCTTAGAGTTCCTCAGAGTTGGCTGGATGACAGAATGTGCCGTGGACAATATTTACCAGGAGACAGCTCCAAACCACCTCAGTCGTACTTTACACTTGGCCAACCACTGACGGGGGGACCGATGGCACACATTGGAGGCAGGTGCTGGTGATTCTGAGCACTTATATACCAATGAGTCCCTCCGGTCAGCAAACTAAATTTTCAACCTTGAGTTACTGGCTAGTTGCAGTTGTCAGTTTAAAGAAAAGGTGAAATGAAGCATTTTCAATTAAATAGATTAACATTTACCACAGAAGTGCTTCAGCATTCTAAATGGGTTAGATCATTCATTAAGCTATTTTTATATGTCAGTTTATTAATGCCTTACATTAATCCACTGATAGGTTGCTGGGCCCACAGTTATGAGTCCCCATGCAGTCCTAATTGTTTTCTGTAACCATGTGACTGGTGATGCTGAGTGATAACCATGTCTGCCTATATTGTACCACTGACTTTTCATACTGATTGAATCTTGCATTGAAATAACCATGTGGAATAAACTGATCAATGATGATATGTACAACTATATTTACAGAGCAATAGTGTCTGTGTGTCAAGAAAACTTCTTAAATCTTATTAGTAAACATTTATATGGTATAATTTTATGTATGTTCATAAATCCTGCACTGTATTCTATGTTAAAATATTGGTGCATGAATTTATTTTCAATTATCAAAGTATAAAAAAATACATAATTTAAAGACACTTTGGTATGTGTCAAATAAATTTAATTATGTAAACATATTCTTTTGTTTTCAAATTAACATAGCTGCACGATGAGCTGAAAGCCTCACTGGCTGAAGCAAAGCCCCCCTCTGTGTATACTTGTAATTTGCTGCAGTTTGGTGAAACCAAAATACCAAACGTATTTTAAGTCTATAAGCTTTATTGATACTTCGCTTTTACAGTTCACAATGCATTCCACAGATTTAGTTCAGTACAGCTTAAACCACAATTGTATAAATCTTCATTTTATAATTTCTTGCATAACAATGTTTGATATTTGCAAACAACATTTTTGGAAGCATTAGATTCAGTCCATAGATTCAGAGTTTGTGACAAAATTAACTACGGTAAGTCTGTGCAAGGAAGTTTATATGGTGAGTTCTATGTGCATGGCATCATTTCATGTTGAAAACAGATGGTAGTGCTCCTAGAAATATTTTTTTTCCTGCTTAAGTATTTGAAACTACACACATATAACCAAGGACTCTGAAATATCAAGCACTGTGGGGAAGCTGGAAGGTCTAAGCTTTGTGAAACACTATATATAGATATATATATAATCTATATTTACTTATATTGGCAATTAATATAACAGTAAAATTCACAATACACCTAGAACATACCAGAAAGGCAAGCTTTTTCACTCCTGCTTTAGTGGTATGATCTCGTCTAAACATTTCATTTCAGAAAATCTGCATCAATCTACACAGACCATACACAGTGCACAAACTGTGAAAAGGGTTATTTTTTTCAGCTTCACGTTCTCTGCAATTCCCCAAATACAGAAGGACTACCTGGCAACAAAGTATAATGTACAGCTTTCTCAGATCTTTTTTTTATTCACCAGTGCCTCATACAGGAAAAACAAATATGATTACAGTTTAAATCCATACATAGCAGCTTACAATACTTAAGATGATGAACACATGGCAGTCAAGAAGGTAATTTTTCCTCAGACACTGCATTGCTGAAAATAAAGATCTGTGAAACTGCAATGTCAAGGCGTCGTTCTTCCCTGACCCTCCCCCACGGAATCAAATGTATATCCCCTTTACAGATAAACTCCTACTGTGAACTATTTCAGGTTTTTTTCATTCAGCTTTGCGCTTCAATCCAGGGATTTTTGCTTGGATTCTACAAATGAAAAGGAGGGATCAGGTTAATGTAAAAATTTTAAGAATTTTGTTTTCTGCTTCTTAAAATACTACCCTTCAAGAACTACTTGTGTAGTAGCTTAGCTTATACAAGAAATGAAATCCTAAGGCTATCAGGCTATAATTCTGCAACCATGGCTTCACGAATTAGTTTTAAACAAAGCCTTAAATACACATAGTAAATGTAAAAAGAAATTACCCAAATGTTAGAAAAAATCTTTTGACAGCTGTGTCACACTGTAGGTCTGACTTAGACTTGCTATGGTCACTATGCATGAAATATGAAAATACTACACTGTTCTCAAAGTCCAGTACACCTTATTCTTGGTTAAAAAAAAAAAGTTGCAGATTTTGAATACTTACTTAGCCATAGCATCTTTGACATTCTTATTTGCAAGTCCTATATAATGATCTATCTGCGCCTGAAAGAGAAGTATAAAGGAGTTATCAGAAAATTACCCTTGCTAAAGAATCTGATTAACCATTACTATGATCCAACAAATTAAAGGCAACCACCACATTTCTCACTTTCATAGGACTTTGGAACTGGCACAGATACATTTCTAAGTTCCCCATAATAAAGTGAGCTCTGTATTCTGAAATGTGCAATTAAGAAATTACCTGATGCCGTTCATAAATAACAGGAACGCTGAAGAGCGAAATCAGAGCTGAAAAAGGAATACACAACCTTTAAAACAGACTGGTATGGTTCAGGGAACAAACACTGAAAAGTCATCACACTGGCAGCACTGCTAAACTGGCCCGGCAGAGTTGCTAATGAATGGCTCATCCACAGACTCTCCTGGGTGCACCTGCTGGTGGGGGCCATGCCAGAGCAACGAATTACCCAAGGAGGCTGCAAAGAACCACTCCTGGCTTCAAATCACGTCACACAGACTTTATAAAATACAGGTAACCCCTGGTTAGGTAGATTTATGATTGTAACTTTGGATAAGCCACCCTTGTTCTGGTTTATCACCGTGAGTTGGAGAAGTCCAGGAACTACTAAAGTAGCATTTCAATAAACAGTATCGGCAATTTATTTAAAGAGATCACAACCTCAAACATACCTCCTCTATTTTTCCTATAATATAAGAATACTCTCCAATAAAATCTCTAAGCTCCTTTCACACAATTTTTTTTCCTGCAATTTTTCATTCCAATGCTCTTTTAGACTTACCCAAAATCAGTAGCGTCAGACCATTGAACAAGGCACCAACATAGGTAAATACCCACATCAACACTGCAAACTATAAGAAAATAACATTAGCCTATTAAATACAAAATTCAAGCAAAGTTTCTTAATCAAGCTTTCAAATAAAAGCACCCCACCTACATGCCAACCTAGTAGAGGCATACTCCTTGGAGACTTGGTAAGTAGTAAGTCATCACTCTCAATTCAGGCTTTCTGAATCCTAATTAAAACAATAGATCTGATTCATTTTCTCTGTACTACACTACTAAGAAGTTGATTCTGTTTTCTCTGAGACCAGAAAACATGCCAAAGGTACAGCATAACAACTCCAGTTCTAACACAGCATTTAGCTTTTAAATGGGAAGACTGAAAAGGCACTGTGAGAATTCACTGTAAAACTGATTTTAAAGTACTAACAAATTACATGCTTGAAGATCTACATGAGCTGAAAAACTCAGACATCAAAATAAGTATCACCTCTAGCATTTTATTAAGGATCAGAGGCCCCGTCTGCCCACCGATACATGTTTTAACAGCCATAGTTAACCCTGGGGAATGAGGGCTCACAATTTTATACTTATTAATTAAATTGACCATTATTCCTTAGCCATTGCCTTCCTTATTTAACAAACACTAATATAGTTCTTATGCATTAGTGCCAGGCACTGTCTTAAATGTCTTACAAACAGAAACTCATTTATTCCTCTTGACAACCTTATGAGGAGACACTAGTATCACAACCACAGCAGATGCTGACACTAAAGGAAAGAGAAGTTAATAACTCTCCCGAGGAAAGAGTTCACTGTCCCCTAGTCATCAAATAAGGCAGTTTGGGAAAGGCTTTGCTTCTAAAGAGATTTCATTTTGAGAAGTCCTCTATTTCCTCTCCATACTTTAGCTTATTCATGAATGGCTGGACAAGAGAATTTTGACATTTTCCTCCATTTCTAAAAGTTGTTGACCCTGTATAGGACAAGACTCAGTGACCATTCAAAGCAGTTCTCGAAGATTTATAAACACAACCAGTCTGGATTTTATAAATATTCGTATCCGCAATTCCTTTGCTTCTTATTAAAAGCCTTCATGTGTCTGGCAATCACTCTGCACTATTTAGTAGGTAACAAACATATCACCACAACGCCACCATCTACGGGGATTATCCAGGTACACAGAACACGGTGCAAATGAAAAGGAGAGGGCAGTTAGCACCTCCATCATCTAAAGCAGAGATTGGTGAACTTTTTCTGTAAAGTTAAGACAGGCCTCTCTATCATGTATTCTTTGAATATTATCCTTTAAAAATATAAAAACCATTCTTCGTTCCCAGGCTGCACAAAACAGGCCATGGGCCAGTCTGCGCACCCTTTTCATCTTTTCTTATTCGACAGACTATGACTGACTGGCTCCTATGAGCTGAGTACTGAGCAGTAATTAGGGTGCTCAAACTCTAGGAAGATTATCTACTAACAGTTAGGAAGACACTCTGAATTCCTCCAACCGTCAGTTCTACAAATAGCAATACTCTGGCTACCCCTACAACTGAATTTAATTAATGTTCAAGCAAACAAATTCAAGCATTCTTAACACCTGTCAATTGAAAATCAAAAATGCTGCCCTTGTCTTAGCAACTGCTGTGGAGCCACTGGTAAAAGTTTGAGGCATGACTCTAGTTAGCAAGCCTTTTCCTTCTCCCATAGTTTGCAGACTCCTATTGCAGAAGCTAAATATAATTTCTGCACTTGAACAAGTTTACTATAGAGCAACAGAGCTATTTTCATCCATCACCACCTACAAGTCTAAGGGAGAAAGAGTCCACTTGCCACATTTTAGAAGAAATTGCTTTAGCAATAAAGACACCCCGTATGACAGAATTCAGACACTAACACACATAAACTAAAAATAAGTCCTAATTTGGTCATTCAGTCACTGACAAGGTCCTACTCCAAATCCACAAGGAGAGAAGCCCAACTTTACATGTGGCCTATCTAAGGGGCTCCCGTGTCACTGCAGTTGCCTTCTGGAGGACACTTCCTAAAAGCCAGGCTCTCCAGAGGCAGACAGAGGAACAAAGGAAAGCCTCAAATGTCTGTGGGGCCAGGCAGGTGACATAAATGCACGAGGAAGCCTGGGTGAAGACTAGGCAAACAAACATGCATTCTCCCTCTCAAGGGGGCACCCATAGCCCAGCTCCACAGACTGTTGCCATGCAATTATTGCAGGCCAATGCTGCCAAATTTTCCCATTTTAAGAGTAAAACCAGAAATTCACATTTTTACATGCTATCACAGAATTTTTAAATGTTGCAGCTAAATTTGTAAAAAATGTCACACTTCAGACGCCCAAATCAAAAATACTGGGTAAGGGTTTCCAGAGAACACTCTGACAGAAAAGAATGGTGGTAAGAACTAGCATCTAGCAATTGCATAATTACTGTAACTGATAATGAAACGGCAACTACCATTTTGCCTATAGTAGAGGAAACCAAGATGCAGAAAGATTAAGCAAGTTGCCAGACCAGAGGTCAGTGATCTCGGGTTTATCTGACTCCAGAATCTATCTGCTCTGCTATACTATAAGCATTACAAATGGGAATTCATCATGAATATGCACGCTATCATAAAGAGGCAGAAAAGGTCAATAAACAGTTTAAAAAAACACAAAAGCCGCTCTTATTTTAGACCTACAAATTCTATGCTATTCCATGGCAAATACTTTGCAACATTACAGCCAATGCAAATTAACTGTGGAAGTCAAAGCTCATCTCTGTGCAGTAATGAAACTGGAGGGAAGAGGGACAAAGTTCAATGAAGGTAAAACAAACACTGAAAGAGGGCAAGGGCCATGTCTTGTCTTTTGTCCAGGGGAATTAAATTTGACTGTGTATCACTTACCTTACTACAAAGCTCTACAGATTTTTATTAGATGATGTCTGAATGGGGTCGTAGAGGGAGCATTTTTACTTTTTTAAATATTTATCTATCTATCTATCTATCTATCTATCTATCTATCTATCTATCTATCTATCTATCTATCTATCTTTATTGATTTCAGAGAGAGGGAAGGAGAGGGAGAGAGAGAGATAGAAACACCAATGATGAGAGAGTCATTGATCGAGCCTGCAACCCAGGCATGTGCCCTGACCGGGAATCGAACCCCGATCCCCTGGATCCTAGGTCGACGCCCAACCGCTGAGCCATGCCCAGCCAGGCAGAGGGAGCATTTTTAAAGAAAATGAAGGGAGGGTGCTTAACAGAACTTCAGAAATGACTTTGGCAATTCTGACATTTTCAAACTTTTTCCGCATTTTTAAACACTGAAAAAATATTTGACCTTTTTTGACACCTTCAGCTTCATTCATTAATATCATTTTGACTGTCTCTACATTTTCTCTAGCCCATTTCCCTTCTAATTTTTCTGTGAGCCAAAGAAACCAGGAAGGAAACTGTCAAAATGTTCATGTTAATAACTTCTTAAGAGCCTGAGGGCTAGATTTTAATGTTCTTTTGGGTCAGCTATTTCTGTAGTTCAGGCCTTTTTTGTTCACTTTCAGATTTAAGATTGTATTCTGGAACATTATGGTTGGCTGATGTTCACGCAACTATAGCTAGAAATTTTCTTACAGTTTTAACGTATTTTCACTTAAAGTCACAGCACTGCTATCAGACAGAATCTAGTCTTTATCATTCAAAGCCATGTGACAGAAAAATAAGAACCTTTGCTTAAAACACCTGCTCTTAGTATCTGGTAAATAAAATTATTACTTTTTCTTGAGATTTGAGGTTTCAAGTCAGGAACTTAATAAAGCTCAAAGCCTTATGCAAGAAGCCCCAAAGCTGAGCTCAGCAGGAATGGTCATGAGCTTTTTTTTTATAGTAGAGAGCAGGTTGGGAGTGGGGAGAAATGAAAACCAGGGGTTTACAGCTTAATGCCACAACTTTTAAAAGCAGTAATCCTCCAGGCAGTATCTGCAGAAAAATTAAGTCACATGCTAACAACAGTGGCTCTAAAATTTTCAATTTTTGAGAAAGAAGGTTTCAAATAGAAGTAGAGGTAATTGTGACCCAGAATCAAGAAATGTAGATTATATAAATTTGAGGACACCAAACCTTTATGAAGACAGTGAGTCAGAGGGATACATCTTTTAAATTTTTGTTTAAAAGCTATTATTTGAAATGAGCCACAGAGATTGATACAATGTCTATCTTCTAAAAAAAAAAAAAAAATTATAAATGAGACTAATTCCCACTGCATTTTCTTGAAATTAGGGTAGTTTCCATTTTCCCAGCTATGAATCATATAAAATCAACGTAATTCCAATCAAAACTAGTTCCTAAAAAATTAAAGAAACTCAGTGTTCCACAAATTCATCTGGTAACTGAAGAGACTGGGGCTATTTATTAGTAAACTTTCCACAGATTTAAAAGCTGAATATAAGGGAATAAGTAAATCAGGGCAAATCCATTTTTCCTTACGTTGAAAAGGTAAAATAAGAATGAGAATTTTAAAAACCATTTTTTGCTTGCTTTAGGGAGAGAGAATATGACTCTCCTACCAGCAGCTGTGGCTAAAAGACAAATAGTAATAAAGTAAAAAAAAAAAAAAAAAAAAAAAACTACCTTCTTTTAAAAAATGCTCTCTATATAGACAAAAAGTGAGGGCTAAGCGTGACAATCCTGAAGGAATTCTCTTTAGAAAGGGAATACTGTTAAGTCATTTTTATGAAGAGTCCAAGAACATTAAGTTTTTTACCAGCTTTTTTCAGTAAGAGACATTTTGAGCAAGTATCCTGTGGTTCTACAGTCGCCTTATTCAGTGGAAGCAGACAGATGGAATCTGCACTGCTCACACACAGTGACATTAAGGAAAGGTTAACTAAAGTCGCCCGTGTAGCAGGAACCACAAGGTTGATCAAGGAAGACCCTTCATGCGTATTATCAGAATGTACTCATCACCCGTGCATCTGGAGAAAAAGACAGATCCTGCCTTATTCTTCTGTTCAGTAGGTTTTGAGACCTAACTGAAAAGTTCAACAGCATGGAGATCACCAGAGGGAAGGGGGTGGGGGAGGTAGAAGAGAGTACAGGAGGGTAAATGGTGAGGGAAGGAGGCTTGGCTTGGGGTGGTGAACACACAACTCGATATAGAGATGGTGTATTATAGAATTGTACATCAGAAACCTATATACTTTTATTAACTAATGTCACCCCAATAAATTCAATAAAATTTTTTTTTAATGCAAAGTTCATTCTATGTGCTTATATACTGAAACAGCTATTACTTATTTGGCACCTTCTGGGGAAGTCACCAAAGCAGCTTTCCTTGGGCTCTGGACTTGCCAAAAAATACTACTCAGGATAACCATTCATGTAAATTTTCTTCTTTTTCTTTTCAAAAGTATTGCTAATCCTTAAGGAGAAAACATAGTAAACTATAATTTTAATGCAAGTCTTTTTTCCCCAAAATTAAGAAACAAAGAATGTCTTAAAAATGTAAGAAAAAGTCATAAAAGTAAAATGTTCCAGGAAGTAAATCTATCTCATTATGTGTAACTAGCTGTTACTTCCAAACTAGCAAAGTCACTCAAGGCAAGTATTTATCAAGTTCACTTTCTCCCATTTATGCTACCTTCCTCATGAATAACATAATTGCTTTAAAAAAAAACTAATTTTCAAAAGAAATTTTAAAATGAGATTTAACAGCAAAATAAAATTCTTTATCTCATAAAATTTATTCATAAAATTCCTCATATCCTACTTCCAAATATCTGTGCAAAACAGATTTTAAAAGTTTTTTTAAAGAATTTAATCAGGCCTCCTCTAGCCTTTACAAATAATTTCCACACCTATATCACTGTCTACACATACGACTGTGATGGATGACAGTAAACTGAAAGAATAAGTAAGTATTCTTTTGATTAAAGATAAGTGGAAACTTTAAACTCAAACCTGTAAAAACTGGAAAATAATCATTCTCAAATCAACTTGTTTTGTTTCTAAACATTTTTTCAAGAATGACTCTTCTCTCAAGAAAAATGTTAAATTATAACATATATAGATGTCTTCATAGCTATACTATGCAAACATGAAGGGTGACTTTTGGTTTATATCTGCTGCAATTGTTATTAAGTCTATACAAAAACAGTGACTCTCTCCCCTAAGCGTCCTGATGCCTTTATTTGAAGTCACCCCTACCACTGTTAAGTTCAGAGATGGCCCTTTGCTGTTTGAAGCTCTGTACCACTATTTATAGTGTTTCTTCCCAATCAATTTCCACCCATAAACCCTTCATCTTAAACTGTACTAGCACCTTCTCCTTAATAATTTTTCATAATTGTTTTACCCCAACACTCAAACTATATATAGCGATCACTGCAATGAACAGGGAGTGGTTACTTCTAGGACTCATGTGTACAAGATTCTATGCACTCCAAAACTGGTTTGTTTCCTTTTGAAACTAACTGATCAAACATCCCAAATAACATAATCATGACCTTTTTATTTACAGACTGACATCAAAGCACTACTCCCAATAAGTCACCAAATGCAAGCACTTTATACAAAAGAGATGATAAGAAAGGGAAACAAAATTACTACTACTGTTATTAGTAACTGGGGTTCCAAGTCTTAAACTAAGAGAGGCACACAGCTGAAAATAAAGTCCATCTATTGGCTTACTTATTAAGGCTAAGATCTTTGTTAAAAGCAATTTGGGCATTTAAACCTATTCTGACCAGCCCAGAAATTGTTTCACTGGGTCTAAAGGCCCAATCATCCTATTGCTATGATATCCATGATAATTACTACTATAGTACATTTCTACACAGGCTTAGCTTGGAAACAAGTCTGTCTTAAGCAGTCACAGGCAACAACACACAAAACACAAACGGCAAGTTCTACGTAAAGAAAAAGCACTAATTTCCCTAAAGCCCCAGTGCTTGGGGCTCATGTTACATGACTGTTTAGTGGTTTGAGTCTGTTGAACTTTGGGAGAGTTCATTTGCAAGGTGAGACTCTAACAGCTGCTATGTAGTAAGATCCAAAATCTAAAGAAAAACCTCCAACAATTACCAACTGAAGATTAATTGAGGTGTTTCAGAATATTAAAGCTCCTCCAGAATAAACATGCCAAGAAAGAGCCCAAGATATGAAATAGCTTATGTGTGTATATGTATCACACACAAGGTAAGAAACTAAGCAACAGATTCTAAAACAAAGTCAAACTGATTAAATCACATCTGGTATTAAATCTATTACTCTTTATTCTTATCGTCAAAATTCCCTTTAATTTTCTCACTTTTAATTTTTATGATTTCCAAAAGTATGAATTTATAACTTATTTTCCTTGAAAAAGGGAAAGTACTTTTCCTCCATCTCAAATATCTGATTGGATTCTGAATTTTGAGACCCAAGTTTACTGTAACATGATTTCTTTACGTCTTTATCATTTACCTCAATACAGAAAAATAGAATGACCCCGCTAACTCTTTTGATTAAATTCTGGGTATGTAAAAAATGCAAAGCAAAAACTAACTTACCTTCAGAGAATCAACTAAATCATCAACTAGGAAGAGGCGTCTGAGTTCTTTTATTGTGCAATTCACATGACCAAGAGCAGAATTGCTGTACTTCTGAACCAGCTCCTCAGAAATAGCGACATCAGATTCCAAATATGCCCTAAGAAACAAAACACACCATAACTGTCACTGACTGGAGTGATTTTCCCTGGATGTCTGCATTCAGTGATTACATATCTGTAAAAGAAGACATGAATAAAATATTTTACTATAAAAGCATTCTGTTTCCAATAAGCACAATGTTAAAATTCGCCAAGCAAGGGATATTTCATTGACATATGCTGTCAGCTGATGAGCACAGAAAAAAGGATATGTTCTGAAGCCAGACTGATCTGACCTTGAATCTTAAGGTCTGCCACTTACTTGGCAGTGCAACTTTGGAAAATTATTTAGTCTTCCCTCTAAACCTGTTTCCTCATTTATAAAATGGAGATCATCATGAGGATTCTTAACACAGACACAACACAGTACTCAATAAATGGTAGTCATTATCATGGATTTGTTTTTTTTCTTCAAGTTGACATCATGTTGTGTCATCAAGTTTTCCTAACAAAGATCCTATTCATTTCCAAATATTACACTCTCTCAGCCTAATCTTTAGGGGAAACTGCCCAATATGTCAATCCCCAGACTGTGAAAGGCTGTCAAAAGTATAGTGGCAACCCCAGCAAAACACAGCAGTTACTGTCCATTTAGATGCCTTAATCTATACTGAGACTGCTGGAATGGTTAACTTTAAGAAAACAACGCTAATTGGGGGGAAAAAGTCAAGTCTGCAAAATGCAAGGAATTGCTTCGTTAGTTATTTCAAAAGAAGCCATTTTATCTTGGCAAAGTAGAACGAAATCAGAAGTGCTAGGCATTCTCTGAATCTATTGGAAGTAGTTCCTTATTCAGGCGCTTGCCCATGTCAGTGGACATTAGTTATACTAAAAATAACATTCCTCTTTGATAGCTCCTTTTCTCCATAGTTTACCTCTGCAATATACCCCAAATACGTCTCCTCATTTCTATATTCACTACGCCATGACGGAGTTTAAGTGCTCATTATTTACAAACTGGAATATTCTATCAGTCTCCAAACAAGTCCCTGATCTGTCATTATATTAATCCAGTCCCTTCAGCCAATGGCAGATTAGTTTATTTGAGTTTCTTAATAGTGCTATTAAGGGTGTACACAAGTGGGAGTTAGGACATCTGTTATTGCCTAGCTATGTAACCTTGCAAAAGCTTTTTAACTTCTCTGGGTCATAGTTCCAACTCTGTATAAAATTAGAGAAACAGACATTCCTAAATCCCTTCAGGCTCAAACATTCTGTGATTCCATGGCTCCGACTTTTCAACCAGAGCCCTCCTAAATCTTTTCAACCTTATTTCCCACTACTCACTATATTGCAGCCAAAAATGAACCACTGATCAAACATTTTTTAATCTTAATGCCTTTGTTGGTCATAGCTTTCCCAATCCACAATGCTTCTCTCACCTGGTAATATCATATCCAATCAGCTGGCCCCATCTCAAACCCCACCCATACATGAAGCCTCTTCTGCTCACTCTTTCCCACAACCCTATTATGTAACTCTAACAATGCTTTCTTTTGTACTATTCTTATAGTATTTACCATATCCAGCCCTAAAATATGGACATGTGTATACCTGTATATTTTTCCCACTAGAGTATAAACTGATAAGACCAGGAATATATCTTTACTAGCACAACAGTCTAGCACACAGTTTGTTGTTATTAACGAACAAATATTAAATTATTGAGTTAAAAATAGTCTGAGATTCACATCTCCCTTAAATAAACAATAATTTATTATGCAGTCTTGAGAAATACAGAAAAGTGGCGGATACAACTTTGGTTGGTATTCTGCTTCTTTGTACCACTGATTTTGTCCTGGCTGCCTGGGCCAGAGGCACAAAGGTAGCACTCTCCATCAATGACATCTTATTGATACCTAAATTCGTTCAACGGGCATTTATGTGATATTAATGCACTGCTAGCACTGTCACCACTCTTTTCCAGTGACCACAGGTATTACATACAAACTGCATGATGTCACCTTCATTAGTGCGACTAAAAAAGTTGGAAAACCTGTCCAACAGGCTTAAACTGGCATGTTGGCTGAATTTACTTTATAATGACTTAGCCTTTAGCTAAGAATAAAGTGTTTCTAAGGAAATAAAAAAATATATAAATTACTAGTTTTTCCCCCCAAAAGTTGTCTTTAAAATTCAACGATGAATATAATTTATACTGTAGATAATCTGGAAGTTTTGGCATGACAATGTTTTTATATATTCCAATATAACTAATTAAAAAGTATATTCCTTTATGATTTGTAAAATGCCATGTTGAAGCTGCAATTTCAAGTTACTGAACTCCAAGTTGTTTCCTGCTCTGTGAAACAGAGTAATACCACCTATCTCGTAGAGTTGCCTGTACGTAAAAGGCCAGACACACAAGAGCCATTAAGTAAATGTGGGATTCTCACCCAAACGTATGTAGCAGTATTACTTCAATATGAAGAGAGAGCTAGAGAGAAACAAATTACCAGTCTTTATAATAAGTAAAATAATTTAGTAAGTCTCTTCCTGTAAATTGTGAAAACCAATTTAAGCTTGTGATTAACATCAACTGGATAATGTTCTAGGTAGTTACATACTCATTTAAAAACATGATGACTTAGTGGCTGTCAGGGGCTGGGTGGGTAGTGACTGCTAATGCGTATGAAATGTCTTTTTGGTGTGATGAAAATGTCTGGAATTAGATGGTGACACTTGTACAATTCTGTGAATATACTAAAAAAAAAAATTACTGAATTTTATGTGAATTATATCCCAGTTTTTAAAAAGGAGTGGAAAAACATGCTAGGCATGCAGTGAGGCAGAAGACCCAAGCTAAGGTTTGTACCATTTAGCAATTAGATACATAATGCTGGTGTGTGTACTTGTAAAAGTAAGGGAAGCAGATGATGGTTTAGAGACAAGGAGATGCTGAAATAAAGGAGCTATCCAAAGGATAATACAAAACTCATGCCTTAAGGAATGAGAAGAAAAAACTAGACAGAGGAGGAATGGTAAGAAAAGACACAGGCATGACGAGAAAGCGTAACAAAAAAATATGAACATACTATTGGAAAGAAAGGTATTTCTAGTATTAAATAGCATAAAATGAAAGCAATATAACTGTCACCAATCCTAACCATGTTAAAAGGGTATTGCTTTCATATAGTAAAATTAGAAAACCAACACCCACTTCTAATAAATATTGCTACTAAGTAGTAGAGTTAGACTAATGATATATATAAAGCTGGTCTTTTCCATCCTGAGCCTATAAAATGACCTTTAAGAAATCTCAAAAGCACATGCTTTTGGTATAGGTTTTTAGCAAAAATTTGCAATTATCTTTATGTAGTAAAAAATCCATGCCTGTAACTCTACAGATAGTAGAATGAAGTCTCAATACAAATTTTGTTTATAGTGTTGCCAAAGTTCGCCTTGTTTTCCAGACATCTCACCTGAATGGGTGGCCTTCATCTGATTTCTGGATAGCTTGGATCACACCCTTATATATCCTAAAGCTGATAGTCACAGAGAGCAGGGCCAAGGCAATGTAGGCCGTTACACTCACAATGCTGAATACTGTCAAGGAAAGCAGTAGGAATAAGCTGGCACCAAATACCACTCCAGTCTTCTTAATGTCTCTCCAGTAGAGGAGGTCGACAACTAAAAATTAAAAAAGAAGAAATCTGAAATTAGAACATTAATCATTTGAATTTGGCACATTTATATTTGCTCCACCCACCCCCATACATGAAAGGTCTATAGGTAAAGCCCAAACCTAAAATGTTAAAGGTTAACATTACATTTTAAACCCACTCTGAGTTGTATATTAGAATATGTATTTCTATTTACTATAAAATGTTTTTCATGCAAATCTATGTCCTACATGTCCAAATCATTCTGGTTATAAAAGTTTATCAAATCTCTCAAGCCCAGCATAGCAGACTTCTAATCCAAAACAATTTTTCTTAAAAATCATCTTGAGGTTTTCATCTTCACACAATATCTATTCAAATAGAAAAAAGTTTTAGCATGATACTTCAGTAACACAAAAATATATTTATCTGCAGAGAAATCACTAAGTCAAAAATGTTGAGAAATTAAAACTACTAAAAAATACACAAGTTTCACAGCTCTGCTTTTAAAAGATCGCTCTTTAAGAAACTTAACAAAAATTGTAACATAACCTGGCTAATGTTAAAACAAAAATTTCCTACAAAGCAAAAGAAAAAAAATGGCCTTCAGATTACCTGAAAAGCTACTTCCTTCTAGGAGTAGATAAATATAATGCCATAAAAATTTAGATGTCAAAGAAAAAAAAGAAAACTAAATGTGTTCCACTGTTATATAATGTTTATTAATAGTTCGGAGTCAGACAAAGCCTAACTTAGCAATTTTGCTCTTGGCTTATGGTCACAGGGCCACTATGGGGATCAAATAACCATAGACCTGTAGTCTCAAGATTGGGTTATGCACAAGCCAGGAAGAATTCTGCAGTGTGCCAAGGGCTCCTGAATTCACAAGCAAAACATACTTCATCTCTCTCTGTATTGCAAACAATTGGTGAGGGGGAACACTCTTATAGTAAAATAAATACAGATATAATCTTGAGTATAATTTTAAATACCTGTTAATTTTTAAGATAAAGAAGGTGACAGGAATCACGTTTCTAGGGGCTGCTCTGGTCTTGATCCCCAGGTCATCTAAGGTATCTGACTTTCCTTTACTGTTAGGGGTACTTCTGTAGGGGAAATTATGTATGTGAGCTGTAAAATGTTAGATATTCTTATGAAGCCATGATCGATTCCTGTTGGTATAGATCATGTGAGTACTAAATAAGATATTTTAAATGCATATCACAATGTCTGGCACATAGCAGGGGCTCAACAACATTTATTATGTTTCCAGAGGATTTTATTCCACTCTCCTATATATGACTTGATTTGAATACTAATTTAACATTCTATATATGATTTAAAGCTTTATTTTCAAACTCTGATTTCTACTATTTAAGTTTTTCCCATTCCAAGTTCATTACAACCTTGCCTAAGACATCTACATCAGTTTTGTTCTATTCAACTAGTTTCTACCATTGACCAATATACTAGCACAACTGTGAACTGACCAGAACTTGAAACAGAGCATCCATGCTGTTAAAATGGCATCGTGAATAATGTCATATTGAATAAAGAGATAACAGCAATGCTAATAGTTTTCTGACATTCAGCAAACACTGAACTAATACTTTTCAAGAAACTCAACCTAGGAGAATGAATCAGGAAACCTCAAAACAGGCAAACTTTTCTTTAAGCCCTATCCAACTCTAAAACACTAAAATTCTAGGAAGATGGTAAGACAGATAAAAACAATGTTAAAAATTATAAAAGAAATACTGCACTGTTGTGAGAATTCAGAAAAGGAAAAAAACTGGAGGAAATTTTTAAAAACTTTGTGAAAGAGAAATTGAGCTGGATTTTGAAGAATGGATGGGTAGGCTCTAGAAAACCTAAAGGTGCAGGCCTAATTATAAGTCTCTGAAAGCAATGGTTCTAACAGTTAATGTAGTTTTTGTGTGTGTGTGTGTTTTTATACAGGGTACAGGGTACAGTGAGAGAGTAGGAAAAGCAATTATAAAGATAGTCCTCAGTAACATAATTCTTTCCCAGGAGGCTCCCTCTGTGCCTCACAAGAGTGGCTTATATAAGAGAGACAAGGCGTCTAGGTTCTGGAGCTCAATCACTTATACTCAAACATTGGCTCTATAAATTTACTAGCTATGTGACCTCAGGCAAGCCATTAAATCCATCTACACTTCAGTTTCTTCATCTATAAAATGTGTATGCAAATAGGAATGATCTTATTAAGGTGTTGTGAGGATGAAGTGAGATGAGTTAACAAAATTTTTCATTAATGAAATAATGAACATAATGTGCTTAATGTAGTACACAGCATGTAATAAATTCTTAGTAAACATCAGGGTTATCACTTGTTGTTATTTTATTATTACTATTATTATGAATGCCACCACAATCACTATCACCTTTCTTATCCAGGTATTTAAATAGTAAATATATAAAGAAAAAAAAAGAAAATTTCAACCTTACGACTTACTTGTAAGTTAATCATATTGCTGTGTTATATAATAAACATGTTACTTTATAAGCCACATGGAAAAGAATTTTAAAAGTTATCTGAGCTTTCACTATTATACGGCAAATAAAAGTTGAGAAGAACTATAAGAATCAGCAAGTAAGGTACACTTCAAATCTATTTTTATATAAACAAATGCCCCTTTATTAAAATGTCTTTATCAAAGTGCTCCAAAACATTTATTAACCTTCAACATCCCTACTTTTGGTGACAAGTTAAAATAAATGCAGATTTCCTCACTATTCCTTACCATCATTAAAAACTACTCAGTAAAACCTGATTAGGAGATGAAATGACTTTAAACTTGCGAGGTATGCACAACATATATTAATGTCTAATCAAATTGCCTAATATAATAGAATTACTGTCCCAACAGTTTCAATGCCTAGATAAAGAATTATTTATAATTAGCTGATTATTTCTATATAGATAGATGTGGTGAAAGGAAATATCAGTGACCTGGGATTCAAGAGATCTACATCTTAGGACTGACTCTGCAATTGTATAACTTTGGATAAGTCTCCAGTTTCTCTGGACCTCAATTTTATCATCAGTTAATAGAGCATTAGATAAATGATTTTTCTTTTCCCTTCAGAAAATAACAGGATTCACAGTTAGTAGGAAGATACACATCAGTCCTGCATTCAAATTCCCAGTCAGTGGGTCCAAATCAATGAGATTTTATTGCTGTATTATCTGTGCCAAATATAATTTTAAAAATATCTCCTTTTCTAGATTTAGGTTTTTAAGGGAGGCTTAAATACTTTTTATTAATACCAGTCTTTTAAAATTAACCTTCCTAGAAACACTGTGTCAAACATTATTAAAACTTTAGGAAAATAAATTCATATTCCTATAATTTTTTAAAGCACTTATAAACTATATCATTATGGCAACAGTGTGAGAGAAGCTAAAAAATAAAAAGGATTGAAAAGCTACACACTTCTTAAGCCTGATGTTTCAGAAATGTTTTCCAGGTGGTTCATCTACATTCTTCACACCTCCCTTTACTTCCTGAGTATTTACTGGGCTCTGACATTATGCCAAACACTGTTTGTAGACTATACATTATCTCTTTCAATTATCAAAGCCCTATGAGGCAGGCTTTCAGACAAAACAGTGAGACCCAGCTCTTAATCCAATGGAATAAATTAATCTTAATTAATAAATGACAGAACATGGGTTTTAACAGGCTTCCTATTGATAAAACTCATACTCTCTATGTATGGTGCCAAATTGAAATTCTTCACATTAAAATTCTTCAAAATGTCACATATTTGCATGCATAATGAATAGGAGAGTGCAGGCAGATAATTACTACATGTGAGATGAATCACAAAGCCCAGAAGAAACTCGCTCTAAGTAAATTAACAGGAAGGTTAATTAATAAAGGACATAAAAATTTTAATGTGAATACTTCACCTACAGTTAAAACCCAAAAAGAAGAGCTCTATTCCAATATACCTCATAGGTATTTTTCCCAAAGTAGAAAACTATAATTAATCAAGTTGTTGAAAACATCTCTTAAAAGCCCTGTCACTCTGCTCAAGTAAAATTAGGATATATCTATGCAAAAGAATGTTACCTAGCCATTAAAGACAGTGACGTAGCTCTGTTACCATAGAAACATGCCCAAACTACATGAAAACAATGTTACAACAAGATTCATATAGTATAATCCCACTTAAAAATTAAACATGTATAACTATGAAATATGAAAGGTTATCTAGTAAATGGAGTTTTTATCTTTGAATAGTAAGCAAGGTTATGGATGAGTTTAACTTGATTCTTTACTCCCTTCTATGCCATCTTAAGTTGTTCCCCTCCAATGAATTACTACTGCAGTACTTAGAAAAATTCACCCCTTCTATTCCTCAGGAATCTGATAACATGACTGTGGTTTTCCCAGTAGGCTTTCCTACTGGGAAGAGAGTACACTGTCTGCTAGTTTAAAAAATATTTAGATCTAGCTGACAGTTAAAATTCTAACAGTATATAACTAAGTTCATAATTCTGGTGCCTTTGGGTTGAATCAGGTAAATTTCCCCAAAGTTGCTGATGCGGAAATAGTCACGTATATAGTCTAGCATTATTCAGTGATTAAAGCCTAAAATGAATTTAACTGCATGAAAGTACAGCAAACCCTAACCTACTACTTCCTTTCCACCTATCACATGGTTCCCTAGAAATAAGGTCCTGTCAATAAGTGAAAGAGCTCTGAAAAACATACATGCAAGCCCAAAATATTGTGTGAAAATATGTAAATAGCTCTATGAGAGTAATCAAAGCAAATACCCTGAGAGCCTTGTTGACAGAAGCCTCAGGGGTGTCCTGGTGGAGCTGCAGACTTTAGAGCACATACCCAAGCTGTGGGTTCAATCCCTGGTCAGGGTACACAGAGGAGGCAACCAATCAATGTTTCTATCTAACACTGATGTTTCTCTCTCTTCATATCCCTTCCTCTCCATCTGAAATCAATTTTTAAAAAAAATAATAAAAACAAGAAAAAACACACATATCCTCTGGTGAGGAATATATAATGTCCACACAATAGAATATAACTGGGCTATATATCTGTATCTATATAACTATATCCGTATCTAATTCTATCTATATATGGTATATACACACAATGGAATATAATTAAGCCAGAAATAAAGTACTGATACATGCTACAACATGGATGAACCTTGAAAACATTTTGCTAAGTGAAAGAAGCCAGACACCAAAGGTAACACAGCCGGTATGATTCTGTTTATATGAAACATCTAGAATTGGCAATTCTATAGAGATAGAAAGTAGATTAGCGGTTGCCAGAGGCTGGAAGGTGTGATGATGGAGAATGACTCCTAATGGAGGGTGATGAGAATGTTCTGAAATTAGATAATGATGATGGCTGCACAATTTGTGACCATCCTAAAAATCAATGAATTATACACTTAACAAAAAAAATTTTTTTTAAAGTACCTACCATATCCAGAGAGCTGAGCACAAAGCCTGAACCAACTAAACTTTCAGTGATATTACTGATTAGAATGAATGCATACTTTATGCCAATTTAAGGCATACACTAATTCTAATTAATTTATTCAAAAATGCTTCTATGCTTTGGATTTAACATTTGTTTTATTTAAACTATTTTCAGATATCTACACTTATTAAATAACAAATAACAATGCTTTCAGATAATTTACAGCAAATACTGTTTTACAGGTTTGTATCTCCTTGCAGATTTTTAAGGATTTATATGTGCCTTTCATCTTTATATTCTCATTATCTGTTTCAATATTTGCTGTCAGAATAATGTGTAAATAGTGGCCAGATTATTCTTAGGGATAAAAACATTTTAATTAAAGACTATAATATTTTCAAATTAACATAAAGAACATCTTTAAATAAACTGTTGGGTCACTAAAATGCTAATTTTGGAGTCTTCTGCAATCACTCATCAGTTCTGTTTATGAGTGAAGAGTTTAATGGCCTCTTTATTCTAAAGAAACCAAAATTAAGATACAGGGCTTGTAAAAGGAAAGCTTAATCTTTCATGGTTCCTCAGGTCTCCTTCTATACTGCAGAATAAGCATTAATCGTGCACGGTAATCTACTGTGGCCTCAACTTCACTATTATATAAAATGCTCATGAAAAATCCTTTTAAAGATCTAACATTAATTTAACAGTGGTCTTTCCTCTTAACAGCTGTGGGCAATGCTTACAGATTACTAAAATAATGCTGACCAATTAAATTTTTGCCTTTTAGAAAACAGTGATTGCCCACTTTTGTTTTCAAAATAAAAATGTGGAAAATTTTTGTTTTGTGATGTGCCATGCACAGAGCTGTAGTATCTTTATCAACTAAAATTTTAATTTAAAATAATTCAGTACACTACAAACTTTCCTTCAAAATAAAAACTTCTGGCCCAGGGAAGAGTAAGAAAAGTTGCCTACATCTGGTAATCATAAACTGTCATCTGCCACAGCTAAAAATACTTCTGTGTGCTAGTACACACAGAAGTCATCCAATTACATTTTGCCTCAAATCAAATTCTTATTGAATTTCTTCCTTGAATATCCTGAAGTCAAGTTTCAACTTTAAAATCTTTTGTCTAGCCTGGCCAGTGTGGCTCAGCGGTTGAGCATCAATCTATGATCCAGGAGATCGAGGTTGAATTCTCAGTCAAGGCACATGCCTGGGTTGAGGGCTTGATCCCAATGACTCTCTCATCACTGTTGTTTCTCTCTTTCTCTCTGTCTCCTTCCCTCCCTCCCTCTCCCTTCCTCTCTCTGAAATCAATAAAGGCATATATAAAAAAAAAATTTTGTCTAGCAGGGGAAAAAAAGTTGAACTAGTTGGTCCTTAAAAATACTGGGAAGGAATGGCTGCAGGAAAAGCAAGTATTAAGTTCTCTTTAACAAAGTCAGGTGAACAATGATTAAGGCAGTTAAGTAGGAAAATTAATAAACAAATACATATAAATTAGAATAATAAAAATTTAGTTGTTTTTCACAATCATAATCTTTATATTAAAAAATAATTATGTATTTATTAGGAATCGCAATGCTTAAGTCAAATTCTTCTCAATTGCCAAGAAAGATGAGAATTCAGAGTTGATCATTTATAGCAATACATAGTAAGCTTTTACTGCCACATAGTAAGCATTCACTTGGCTAATAAATGACAGGCGATGATCCAGAAAAAGATCTGTGCAGAGTGGAAGCTTGACTCCTTCTGCAAAGACAAGAAGAGCTCAAGTCCATTTCTTCCTTCTATTCCCATCAGCATGCCCCTGAGTAGATCACTGAACTTAGTTTTCCCGTATGTAAAATTAGGAAAATGATAACCACCTAACAAGTTAGTTTAAATGAAAGGAGATGTTGTCACATGTGGAAATGAAGATGCTATATCAAGAGATAAAGTGAAGCAGGGCAATCTAATATTAAATGCAATGCTTAACCCTCTGATTTTTTTTAACGTGAATTCAACTTTCTCTGAAAGCACAGCTAACTTGGTTTCAGTTAGCAAGTTTCAGATTGACGGATACCTAGCACTGCTACAAAGTCTCTCAAATACCTGGCGAACCAGCATCTCTCCTGGTCATATCCTCTTCCTGTAACTAGAGTTTTTGAAAGATACACACAATTTCAGATCCTTGTCTCTTCATCATTAAAGCTTTCTTCCCTTACTTCTGACATTACAGTGGGTTGGTCAAATTCAACCACCACACATCTAAGAGGAAAACATTTTATGTAAAACTAGCATAAATTCTATACCTGACTTTTCTATAATAATTTATTAATCCCCTATTCTGAGCAAGGAACTGTGCAAGTAGTTTGTATACATTACCGCTAATCATACCAACCCTATAAAATATTTTTATCGCTATACATGAGGCAACTGAGGCTTAGAAGTATTATTAAATAAATTGTGCAGGGTTACAGACTGAAATTCAGTTCTGACCATGAGGGTCTCATTCTTTCCATCATACAAAATTTTGTATTTATAGGAATATGTCGGTAGTACTCAAGTTTGCTTTTTATCTTACTTGAGGATCCCAAATAGTATTTCAATCTCAACTTATTTTTTAAAGTTTTTTTTTTTTAATATATTTTTATTGATTTCGGAGAAAGGAAGGGGGGGGAGAGAGAGATAGAAACATCAATGATGAGAGAGTGGTCATTGATCAGCTGCCTCCTGCACGCCCCTGACTGGGGATACGAGCCCGGGTTGTGCCCTGACCAGGAACTGAACAGCGATCTTCTGGATTCTAGGTCGATGCTCAACCGCTGAGCCACATCCACTGGGCTCAATCTCAATTTCAATAATTGAGAAGAGAGTAGCAATTTACTAACACCATGAGCAGAATTATATACATACACCAACAATTCCAGTAATATAGATTCAATGATAGGAATAAATCATGCTCTGTTTAAATTGCAAATTATTTCCTAGAAGCTATTTCAGTTGTCTCACTCTGAAAATAAATATTGAAAACTATAACTAGATATAGATATATCCAGATAAAACAACACAAATCAATGATGATGCAAAATTGCAAATCTTCCTAATAATGCAGGATTTTATGAGTTTAACATTATGGGTGATATTGAAGAATTACTCCAAAAAAAATCCAATAGGCACTTCAACCAGATCTAATCAAAAGATTGAGAAGCCACTAGGAAAGTTAGTAAAACCCTTGAACCTTTTTTGTAAAGGGACATCATATATGATCCACTGTGAAATTAAGTAAAAGATGCCATTTTATTCTGTGGCACCAAATAATTCTGTGATAAAAATTACACTCTAAAAGCCCCAAAACTTGATTCATCCTCAGTTCATTGTCAGAACTTATATATAGTTGTGATTACACCCTAAGTTTCATTAAAAATAAACTAAAATTTGTTTTCATAACTGTTGGTTTTGTTTCAAAATAAAGTCTTTTATCAAATCCTTTATTAGCTATGAAATTTGAGTTCCCTTCAAGTAGTCTTTTTTTCCTATATTAAATATCTTTAAGTAGAAAATGTTTTAATATATTGCAGAAAGGTAAAAACTACCTGTGGTTGTTAGTTACTTCTAAGGATAATTCAAATTTCTCTGAGATAGAGAATGATGAGGTTCGGTAACCACGACATATGCCTCATTAATAAATTAATTAAATTCACCAATAGAGTAAATTAGTTCACATAATTTTTAATACTTTCTTTAATCCTACTAATTCTATTTCCAGCTTTATTACAAGAGGACAAAAAATACAGCAAAGAAAATTCCAATCTCAAACCATAATTTTCCCTGCACAGGAAAGTTCATATATGCAGTTAATTCCATTTTAAGGTAAAGCTAAATAAGTATGTTCTCTCTAAGCACATTAGATGTACATATCACAAGCAATGGTTCTCTCTACCTGCACAAACTTTAACAATCTTCAGCTGTGAAGGATGTCAAAGTAAGGACTCTTCCTATAAAAAGTCTGTTAATAAATTTTGGTAAGCATGTAGTTATTTATTTTAAATTACTGATAAATTTTGGTAAGCATGTGGTTATTTATTTTAAATTACTAGCATTGAGTCAAGAATTACACAAATGAAAGCCTAAAATTAGAGTATACATTAGTTCAATGTGTAATATACTATGGTTTAAATTTTACTTCTTGTTGGCATCCAAGCATTACAAGAAATAGGTACCAAACCTTAAAAATAGGAAACTGCTGCTCAAAATCCTATTTTCTACTAATAAAAACTAAATAGAAAACACTGTAACTCTAGAAAATTGAAAAGCTTTAATAAACTGGAATG